>NC_057811.1:339004395-339040578 GCF_018294505.1 Triticum aestivum | reverse complement strand
GCGGGGAGGAGGCGCGCGGGCAGCGGCGGCTCGGGCCGCGGGCGTACGGGCGGCGGGGTTGTTGACGTGGCGGCGCGGTATTGGCTGTGGGCGGCGGCGCGATTTCGTCCGACGCCGGGCGGACACGTCCGGCGGCGCGGATGAGCGGGCTAGGGTTTCGGGGATCCGGAATTTCGGAGGGGAACACATATTTATAGGTAGAGGGAGCTAGGAGGCTCCAAATGGAGTGCGGTTTTCGCCCACACGATCGTGATCGAACGACCTAGAGCATGGAAGTGACTTAGATGGGTTTTGGGCTGTTTGGAGGGTTTTTTTTGCTGCAACACACAAAAGGACTTTGCGGTTACCCGGTTAACCGTTGGAGTACCAAACGACCTCCAAATGAAACGAAACTTGACAGGTGGTCTACCGGTGGTATACCAAGGCCACTTGGCAAGACTCGGTCCATTTGGGGAACGTTCAACACCCGCTCACGAAAAGAAACAAGAGGGGTGCGCCGGACGAGGTGGGAGTGCCGGATTGCAAAACGGACAACGGGGAAAATGCTCGGATGCAAAAGACGAACACGTATGCAAATGCAATGCACATGATGACATGATATGAGATGCATGACATGAACAAAATGCAAAAACGAAAACGAAACCCAACCACGGAGGGAAAATCATAACACATAGCCGAAAATGGCAAGAGTTGGAGTTACAAATATGGAAAGTTACATCCGGGGTGTTACAACAATCCACCACTACGAGAGGATCTCGTCCCGAGAACTAGGACTGAAAGAACTCCGGATATTCTGAACGGAGGTGGTCCTCGTGTTCCCAGGTGGCTTCTCGGTCGGAATGGTGCGACCACTTCACTTTCAGGAATTTGATTGACTTGTTGTGAGTCTTGCGCTCAGTTTCTTCAAGAATAGCAACGGGGTGCTCATGATAAGACATATCTTCTTGGAGATCAATCTCTTCGAAATTGATGGTGCGCTCAGGCGTCTTGAAGCACTTGCGGAGCTGTGACACGTGGAACACATCGTGCATGTTCGCGAAGTTGGAGGGAAGCTCAAGTTGATAGGCGAGGTCGCCTCTTTTGCCAATGATCTTGAAAGGACCCACGTATCTAGGGGCAAGCTTTCCTTTGATACCGAAGCGACGAGTGCCTTTCATTGGAGAAACGCGGAGGTAGACATGGTCTCCGATCTCGAAAGCCACATCACGGTGCTTACTATCATAGTAACTCTTCTGGCGCGATTGCGCGGCTTTGAGATTTTCACGGATGACTTTACACATTTCTTCAGCCTCTGTGATTAAGTCGTTGCCAAGAAGTTGGCGTTCACCAGTCTCTGACCAATTGAGAGGAGTACGACACTTTCTGCCATAGAGGATCTCGAATGGGGCCTTGCCCGAACTCGCTTGGAAGCTGTTGTTGTAGGAGAATTCGGCATATGGAAGACAGTCTTCCCATTTCATGCCAAAGGAAATGACACAAGCCCTGAGCATATCTTCAAGAATTTGATTGACTCGCTCGACTTGGCCACTAGTTTGAGGATGGAAGGCTGTGCTGAAGCGAAGGTTGGTGCCCATGGCCTTCTGAAAGGAGTCCCAGAACTTAGAAGTGAAGATGCTTCCACGATATGAAGAAATCAATTGTGGAATGCCGTGCAAGGAGACAATCCTGGAGGTGTATAGCTCTGCCAACTGAGCTGCTGTGATAGATTCTTTGATTGGAAGGAAATGAGCCACTTTAGTAAGCTTGTCAATGACAACGAAGATAGCATCATTTCCGCGCTTGGACTTTGGAAATCCAGTCACGAAGTCCATTTCGATATGATCAAACTTCCATTCTGGGATAGCAGGAGGTTGGAGGAGACCAGCTGGTCGTTGGTGTTCTGCTTCACTCTTCGACAGACATCACATTCATTCACGAATTGAGCGATTTCTCGCTTCATTCGAGTCCACCAATACGACTGCTTGAGGTCATGGTACATCTTCGTACTTCCAGGATGAATGGAAAGAAGAGAATTGCGTGCCTCGTTCATTATGACTTTCCTTAGATCACCTTTAGGAACCACAACCCGGTCCTCAAAGAATAAAGTGTCTCTGTCATCAACGCGATAGCACTTGTATTTGGAAAGACCCTTGTCGATACCACGTTTCACCTTCTTCACCATGGTATCCAGGAGTTGTGCCTCACGAATCTGATCTTCCAAAGTAGGAGAGACTATGAGCTTGGCAAGAAAGCCTTGAGGAACAACTTGGAGATTCAGCTTGCGGAAAGCTTCACAAAAATCCGGTTGGAATGGCTTGAGAATTAGGCTGTTGCAATAAGCCTTCCTGCTCAAAGCATCTGCAATGACATTGGCTTTGCCTGGAGTATATTCAATACTCGGATTGTACTCTTGAATCATTTCGACCCATCGAGTCTGCCTGAGGTTAAGGTTGGGCTGAGTGAAGATGTACTTGAGACTCTTGTGATCGGTGAATATGTCCACTTGTCTTCCCAACAAGAGATGTCTCCATGTTATTAATGCATGGACAACTTGTTGAGGATATAGACCTTGGAGTCACCCGCCAGGATGGCCGGGTTACTCTAAGGGTCATTACCAGAAGCCCGGAGCTAAGTTTCAAGATAATGGGCCAGAGATGGGCTGAGACCCGGATATGGCTTAAAGCCCGTAGTTACAATCATTGTTATAGTAGACTTGTAGTGTAAGGCAAGTATTGATTAGAGTCCGAGCCGGATGCTCTTATGAGCCGGCCGGGACTCCAAAGGCTGCTGGGCGTCAGCCTCCCTATATAAAGGGAGGACCCGGCAGCGGTTCAAGGGCGACAACAATCTCTCCGAGAGCCGGGATAGCTGTTTAGCTCCCTGGCGATCGTAACCCTAATCAATAACACCTCGAACTGGACGTAGGCTTTTACCTTCACCGTAAGGGGCCGAACCAGTATAAACCCTTGTGTCCCTTGTCCCGCATAACCCCTTCAAGCTTCCTAGTTGCGATGGCTCCACGACTAAGTCCTAGCCCAAGGACATCTGCCGTGACAATTCCACGACAGTTGGCGCCCACCGTGGGGCAAGCGCACGGTGGATTTGAGTTCTTGAAGGGCAGCTTCGAAGGGCTCAAGGGATACGCTGTAGGCCGGATGACCAAGAGTCGTCGCGGCAGGCTCTACATCGACGACGCGGACTGGGGCCCCGACGCCGGCTCAGTGGAGTACGGGTACCGGGTCCCCTTTGGCGGAATTCATGTCTTCATTGGCAAGGTTGGTGAGCCGGGCCCCGAGCCGGGTCTCTGCGCCGATCTCATCGAAACGGCTCAGCGCGCACGACCCGCCCGGGCCCGGCCTGCCTTAAAACGCGCTTTTGTGGGATGCATCCATGGAAGGCCCTCCGATCCATCTGGGTCTGGGGATGAAGCGGCCGCCGGCTCTGACGGCGAGTCGGCCGCTGATGAGTCAAACTCGTTGTACCAACTTCAAGATGGCAGGCTCATGAGTTATTCCGATGGCAACAGTATTCCGGACCTTTTTGAGCCGCCAAGTCAGGTCGGAGTTTTTATGGCTGGTGCGCAGCCTGTTCAGAACCCCGCTACCGGATCAGAAAACCCGGAGCCTTCCCCGGCTCAGGTGCTGATGGATCTCACAGATAGGATGACGGCCCTGTTAACTGCCACGGTTGACCCGGCAGATCAAGCCCAGCATGACGCGGAGGTGGCACAGTTAAAATTGGATCTGACGAAAGCAAAAGAGGATCTTGCAGCAGAAGGGATCAGGCTGGCGGCGGAGCGGGCGGCTCTCGACGCCCGGACTCAGTTGATTCAGGCGCAGTCCTTCCAACTCACGATGGATCAGAACGCGGCCAACGAGGTCATGAGAAGGAGGCATCAGAAGGCCCAGTCTCGACTCCCGCCGGTTTACGATCCGCGCAATCTATTCAACACGCCGGGTACGGGATCCAGTAACCCACCAGGGGTCATTGCGCCCGGGTCGGGACCCCTTATTCAGCCACTAGTAATGGGGCCTCCCCAGGCGCCCCCTGCCCCGCCTCAGTATGTGCCAATACCCCCGGGTCATTACGATAACCCGCTGGAGAACATGGTAGCTGCGGCAGCACGACTGGCGGCTCTTCCCGTTGACGGCAATACTCCGGCAGCCGTCGAAACCCGCCGGGTCAGGGAAATCCTGCAGACGGCCCTAGCGCAGCAAGAGGCGTACTCCTACAGCCGGGACAGGATCCACTCAACTCCTCGCCCAGGCCAGAGCCCGAGTTACAGCCGGCACATGGTCTCGGCGACCGGCTCAAGTAATGTCCGACGCCATGACCCACCCCCTGGCCATGGCCCGGCTCATGTTGGAACCTTCTACGCCGCAGACCAAGCACGGCAAGAGGCGGAGCAGGTGCCGCAATTGACGGCTTATAAGACCCCCCGGCTTATCCAACGGCGTCCGTTGATGTGGGTATTTCTACCAGGACCGGGGGTGTCCCTTGTTTGGTGCCGGCCATCCGTAACGAACGTCTACCTAAGGATTTCAAGGGCCCTAGGAAAGTGCCTAACTATACGGCTGACTTACAGCCTGCGGCCTGGATTGAGAGTTATGAGATGGCTATGGAACTGCTAGAGGTCAGCGAGGCGGCCATGGCCAAATATTTCACCATGATGTTAGATGGAACTGCCCGCACGTGGTTAAAAGGGCTGCCACCGAACTCCATTGGGTCTTGGACTGAGCTGAAGGCCCGGTTCATTCAAAACTTCAAGGATACCTGTAGGCGGTCTATGTCAATTGTGGATTTGACTAACTGTAAGCAGCAGGAGGGTGAGTCCACGACCCATTGGGTTCGCCGGGTCAAGGAGATCATACATTCATCAGATAAGATGGACGCCGGCTCTGCAGTCTTGATGTTAGAACAGAACTGTCGTTTTGTGCCCCTAAAGATGAAGCTTGGGCGGCTTAAACGTGACTGCACGGATATGGGTACACTAATGGCGGCTCTTGTCAAATACGCTGATTCCGATGGTACCAAGGATCCCCCTTCAGATGATGAAAGGACAGGGAAGGGAAAGAAGAACGGCAATGGCAAGGGCCCTCAGTTTAACCCGGGGAATCAAGGAGGAGGCAAGCGCAAGGCCGATGGCAGCCTGGAGTTCGTAGCCAACACCCAAGGCAACAACCAGCGACGCAAGGGGAGGCCCCCTCCCCGAGGCGGCGGGTCAGGACCTTCTCTGGAGCAGCTGTTGAATGAACCTTGTCCGAGACACGGCTCTAGAGAGAAGCCGGCGACTCATCTGTGGAAGGATTGTGCTATCATGAAGGCCTTTAAAAACTACAATGGCCCGGGCGGCAGCCCAGGCGCAGGCGGCTCCGGCGCTGGCGGCTTTCATGGCCCGGGTGGCGGGTCAAATTCCGGTCCTCAGAACGGTCAAGGGGGCTTCAATCAACAGTCTGGTCAGGGTCATCAACAGCAACAGGGGGGCTATCAGACCAACCCAAGCAACTTAGCGGTGGACAGTATCACGTGTTCACCACCAGTTTGTGCAAACGAGACGAGAAGCTTCACAAGAGGGCTGTTAATGCTGTTGAGCCGGCGGTTCCACGCTACTTACGGTGGTCGGAGCAGCCCATAGTGTGGAGTAGGGAGGATCACCCTCCCCGGGTGGATAACCCGGGCCACCTGGCCTTAGTAGTGGCTCCTCAGGTGGGAGGCTATAAGTTCACAAAGGTACTCATGGATGGAGGCAGCAGCATCAACATCCTCTATTATGAGACTTTCCGTCGTATGGGGCTAGTTGATAAGAACCTCAGCCAGTCAAATACTATCTTCCATGGTGTGGTACCCGGTAAGTCGGCTTATCCAGTCGGCAAGATCGAATTGGAAGTGGCTTTTGGTGATGAAAACAACTACAGGGTGGAGAAGTTGACCTTTGAGGTGGTCAAGATAAGAAGTCCATACCATGCTATATTCGGACGGCCGGCTTACGCCAAGTTCATGGCACGGCCGTGTTATGTGTACTTACAGCTCAAGATGCCGGGTCACAATGGGACCATTACAGTTCACGGCAGCCGGAAAGTGGCTCTGGAATGTGAGGAAGGTGACGCGGCTTATGCAGAGTCTGTTTGTGCCACAGAAGAGTTGAAATTTTATAAAGACAATGTTGACCCAACAGATATGACCTCTCTGAAAAAGCCAACCACGGAGAAGGAACCAGAAATGAAGTTTAAATCAGCCGATGAGACTAAACTTGTTGATTTTGTTCCAGGTGACTCGTCTCAGCAGTTCAGCATCAGTGCAAATCTGGACCCGAAATAGGAAGGCGCGCTCATCGAGTTCATCCGTGAGAATAGGGACATCTTTGCATGGAAACCTTCTGACATGCCAGGTGTACCTAGAGAACTCGCTGAGCACACTCTCAATGTGGATCCAAAATTTAAGCCGGTCAGACAGTTCCTTCGACGGTTTAACGAAGAGAGGCGGAAGGCTATTGGTGAAGAAGTGGCCCGGCTTTTGGCGGCCGGGTTCATTGTTGAGGTTTTTCACCCAGAGTGGTTGGCTAACCCGGTGCTTGTACTTAAAAAGAACGGCACCTGACGGATGTGTGTGGACTACACGGACTTGAACAAGGCGTGTCCGGCTGATCCTTTTGCTCTCCCCCGTATCGATCAAATCATTGACGCCACGGTAGGTTGTGCACGCTTAAGTTTCTTGGATGCTTATTCCGGGTATCATCAGATTAAGATGGCAGTTAAGGACCAGGAGAAGACGGCGTTCATCACTCCCTTTGGAGCCTTCTGCTATGTGTCTATGCCCTTTGGACTCAAGTGTGCACAGGCGACTTACCAGCGTTGTGTGCAGAATTGCCTTCATAAGCAGATCGGGCGCAATGTTCACGCTTACGTGGACGACATTGTGGTTAAATCCATCAAGTAGGAAACCCTGATAGATGACTTAAGGGAAACCTTCGACAATCTCCGGGTCTATAAGATGATGCTTAACCCGGCCAAATGTGTTTTTGGTGTTCCTGCAGGCAAACTATTGGGCTTCTTGGTTTCTGACAGGGGCATTGAGGCTAACCCAGAGAAGATCAAAGCTATCACTTCTCTAGCTAAGCCGGCATGTATAAATGACGTTCAGCGTTTGGCGGGTCGCATCGCTGCGTTAAGCCGGTTTATAAGCCGTTTGGGTGAGAAGGCTATGCCCTTATATCAATTGATGAAGAAAACTGATAGCTTTGTCTGGAATGATGCAGCTAATACCGCCTTCGAGGATTTGAAAAAGCAACTGGCAGAGCCCCCCGTCCTTGCTGCTCCGGTTGATAAGGAGCCCTTGCTACTGTATGTAGCGGCAAACGCACGAGCCGTCAGCGTGGCTATTGTGGTGGAGCGCAAGGAGGCGGGTAAGGAGCATCCGGTTCAGCGGCCGGTTTATTATGTCAGTGAGGTGCTCATTGAGTCCAAGCAGCGGTATCCGCATTGGCAGAAGCTCGTATATGGGGTGTTTATGGCGAGCCGGAAGCTTAAGCATTACTTTCAAGGTCATCCCATCACTGTGGTCAGTTCCGCCCCTCTCGGTGATATTATCCAGAACAGAGAGGCTACAGGGAGAATTGCTAAGTGGGCTATAGAACTTGGACCTCATGACCTCAAATATGTGCCACGCACTGCTGTTAAGTCTCAGGCCTTGATAGATTTCATCAATGATTGGATAGAGTCACAAGTACCCGAGCAAAAGCCGGATAACACTTATTGGACTATTCACTTTGATGGGTCCAGGCAGCTGGAGGGCTTGGGGGCTGGTGTGGTCTTGGCTTCCCCTAAAGGTGACAAGTTCCATTATGTGCTACGGTTGATGTTTCCTTGCACTAATAATGCGGCTGAGTACGAGGCTTTGCTCCACGGCCTTCGGGTGGCTAAGGAGATGAGCTTAAGCCGGCTGAGGTGTTTTGGTGACTCAGACTTGGTGGCTCAACAAGTATCAGGCACCTGGGATTCTAAGGATCCTCTAATGGCGGCTTATCGTCACAAGGTTGATGCCATTGCCGGGCACTTTCAGGGATATCAAGTGGAGCACATTGACCGCAGGAAGAATGAGGCGGCTGATGCTTTAAGCCGGCTCGGCTCTCAGCGAAAGCCGGTGCCGCCTAACACTTTCCTGGATGTCCTATATAACCCTTCGGTTAAGTTGCCTACAGAGGAGGACTTGGCTATCCCTGACCCGGAGGCACGACTGGTGGCGGCTCTTCATATCATACCAGACTGGACAATGCCATATCTGGCTTATATAACCCGGGGAGAGTTGCCTGAGGATGAAATTCTGGCCAGGCAAATAACCCGGCGGGCTAAGTCAATGATTGTTATCGATGGCGAGTTGCATCATCGCAGTGTTTCAGGGGCATTCCAGCGTTGTATCTCCCCTGAGGAAGGTCAAGAGATCTTGCGCGAGATCCATGAAGGGGATTGTGGCCATCATGCCGGTTCAAAATCTCTTGTGGCCAAGGCTTTCCGTCATGGTTTTTATTGGCTGACGGCTCACGCGGATGCAGAGGACTTGGTCAGTAAATGTGATGGCTGCCAAAGGTTCTCCCGACGGGCTCATGTGCCGGCTCAGGAATTGAGGATGATCCCGATCACTTGGCCCTTTGCGGTCTGGGGGCTTGATATGGTCGGGCCTTTTAAACGGTCCAAGGATAAGAAGACCCACCTCTTGGTGGCAGTGGACAAATTCACGAAGTGGGTGGAAGCTGAGCCAGTTAGCAAGTGTGATGCAGCCACGGCGGTTCAATTTATGAAAAAGGTGATCTTCCGCTTCGGCTTTCCACACAGCATCATAACAGACAATGGCACTAATCTGTCCAAAGGCGCTATGGAGGAGTTTTGTCAAAGAGAGCATATCCGGCTTGATGTCTCTTCAGTGGCACACCCCCAATCCAATGGTCAAGCTGAGAGAGCTAACCAGGAGATTCTGAAGGGCATTAAACCCGGCTCTTGGTCCCTTTGCAACGGACGCCAGGTTGTTGGGTGGAAGAGTTGCCCTCCGTTTTATGGAGCATCAACACTACTCCTAACAGGTCTACAGGCTTCACGCCTTTCTTCATGGTTTATGGAGCAGAAGCAGTTCTCCCCAGCGACATCCGTCATGATTCACCTCGTGTGGCGGCTTATGTTGAGACGGATAATGAACAGGCGCGCCAAGATGCTCTGGACTTGCTGGACGAACAGCGTGATGTGGCAGCCGCCCGTTCGGCGATTTACCAACAAGACCTGCGCCGTTATCATAGCCGCCGGGTCAAATCCCGGGTCTTCCAGGAGGGCGACCTGGTGCTCCGGCTCATCCAGGATCAAACAGATGCACACAAGTTATCCCCACCTTGGGAAGGGCCTTTTGTGGTCAGTAAGAACTTGCACAACGGGTCATATTACCTCATTGATATCCGGGAGCATAAAGACTCACGTAAATCTGAGGAGGAGACCCGTCGGCCGTGGAACATAGCTCAGCTTCGGCCTTACTACACTTGAGCTTCCGACTCTTGTGATGTACATATTTATCTCAGCCATGTATATATTATGATAAAGCAATAAAGCAGGACCTCTGTCCTTTGCTCTCTTCCAAAAATGTGTATTGTTACATGCTGACTTACAGAAGATCCGGCTTATGATCATCTTCGAATCTAGCTGTAAGCATTAAAGTCGTTTGGGGGCTTCCTGTTCACACATGGGTCGTATTCGAACCAAAGAGAACATAGCTGTCGATACCCATTTGATTGGCAAAGTGCCGAGCTCATTGGGAAGTTGCCTCTGGTCATATTTGAATCATAGTGTACCCCCTCTGAGAACCGACGTGGATCGTATTCGAATCAGCGTCGTTAAACAAATTTTCAGAATCACTTGGGTGCTTCCTGTTCAAACATGGGTCGTATTCGAACCAAAGAGAACATAGCTGTCGATACCCTCTTGATTGGCATCGCCAAACCCACTGGGGGCTATATGATCGTATCCGAATCTTAGCTTAACCCCTTTGGACCGAGTTTCTGGTCGTATTCGAACCGGAAGCCCTTAAGTTTTTTATATTTTACCACAAACTTGCTTTGATCATGTCAAAGTATGTACTGCCGGGTTTCACTTCCGGCTTAATTTTGGTTTATCTTGTTAGTTGAGTATCATGGATGTCATCAAGACAAATAAATTCGAGTTAAGGTACCAACCGTGCTACCCGGGTTATTTAACCCGGAAGTATGCTTCCAGGCTGTTAAGTGTGTCATCAGAGCTATGTTCGAGTATAGTTAAGGACCAATCTTTTTTTGGTTCGTATCCCGGGTTATCCATCTCAAACACCTGATTCTCAGGGCGGTAAGCCGCCTTGCGACTTGTAATTTGCCTTTCTATGCAGATATTTAAAGGCACTTTTTAAGGTTGAGAAGGATAAAGGGATAATTACGACCCGGAGGAGCATCAAAAGAATGACTTCAAAGGATTTCAGCATTCATTACGTGCACGATGGCACGGCAGAGATAAATTGTTGCACCTACTCTATTACAAAAATCTTTCAAAGTTTCAAGGATGGGGCGTTGTTTGGTGAGCCGCTAGCCGGTTTATGACGCCTGCTGAGTTGAAGTCCCCGGCTCATCTTCTGCTTCGGCTGATCCCAAGGCTTCGAAGGTCGACGACTTCCAGTTGATGCCGCTGAGAGCTTCGAACTGAGCTTCTTCGTCAATTAACCCGGCCGGGTTAATCTCCGGGGCGAAGGTGTGCTGGCGAGCCGGGGGAATCAGATTGATAGCTTCATAGCGAGGGGTTGGAATCCTCTGATTCTCCGCGTTGTATCCCGGTTGATACTTGGTTAAATCGGTGTCGTTCCCGATGATGGTGGCCACCGGGCGCACAGCCTTCACACAAGCCGCGAAATCCTTCTGGTCGAACGCTGAGCCGTCTTCTTTCAGGCTGGGGTAACCCAGGGCGATATCTGCCGGGTCTAGCTCCGGCAAGAAGGCTTTGGCCCGGCTCAGTGCGGCGATTGCTCCGGATCTCGCGGATGCTCGTCGTAGCTCCTGGATCCGCTGCGGCAGAACTGCGAGCCGGCGCAGGACTTCGGCCAGATGAGTCGGCACTTCATTTGACAGGGCCACCACAGCTAAGGCCCGATGTGACCCGGTGTAGAGCTATTCCACCAGGGTGTACACGGCCTTTAACTTGGTGACCACGCTCTGGTTCAAGTTGGCGCTTCTGGAACCTGTTTAATAAACTCAGATGACCCGGTGATAAGGATGAGTTAAGAAATGTAAACATTCCAGCTTGAATGAAAGCCGGTGAGGCAACTTACCGAAGATGGCAGCTACCATTTGGGACACTTGGCGCTTTAGACCGGAGAGCTCAGCGGTCTTCTCAGTGAGGGCCTTCTCCGCCTGTTCTGCCCGGGTCACCAGTGCAGCTTTCTCCTCAGCCCAGGCCTTCCGCCCAGCGTCAAATTCAGTCTTCAATTTCTCCTGAGCGGCGATGCTGGAGACAAACTTGGCATTTGCCTTCCGGGTCTCCATCTCTTGTGCCTTCAGCCGGCTCTTGAGATCCGCCAGGTCCGACTCTAATTTCTTGCCAACAGCCTGCATATATTTCCGGGTTATTAACAGTCATTCTATAAAGTCCCAAGCGCTTTCCAAGCAAAGACACTTGGCACTTGGGGGCTAATGCATATTGAACGTATCTATCTATGTACGGCCGGCTCAGTTCAGTAAGCCGGAATCTAAAGTCTACAACATATTCAAGTATAAGTCCTAGACTTGGGGGCTAGAATGGCAAGGATCACTATGCGGAAAGTAAGAGAACAGCAGAAGGTTACCTCAGATTTTTGTTGGATCTGGTTGACCATGGCGATCTCGGCGTCCCGGCTCTTGTGAACCTGGCTGATGTAGCCTGAGACGAGTTCTCCAATACTTAAGTCGGTGTAGCTGGAGAGATCCAGATTCACCCGGTGGGGTTGCAGCAACTCCCCCCTCGCGGAGCATTTGGCCAGCGCGGTCGGCCTCCCCGGCTCAACAAACTCCGTTCGGGTAATTACCACGTCCGGGTCGTTAGCTGGTGGGGCTGAGCCGGAGGCCTCCGGGTTAGCTAATGCTTCGGTCGTTGTCTTGGTGGTCGGGGCAGGGGCTTCAGGCGCCGTATCCATGGGAATGGTGGCTTCAGGGGCGGAGGCGACTGGCGGCTCTTGAGCCGTCGTCTCCGGCTCAGGCAAGTCGGGTACTCCGGCTGACCTGGTCTTCTTTACTCTTTTGGTGAGCTTTGCCTGGGCACTGAAAAGGCAGAAGTGTTAGGCATACAAAGGGTAGGTACAGATAGATAATGTAAGGAGATTGTTATTACCCGGGGGCAGTCTTGAAGGCCGGCAGACTTGACTGCATGGAGTCACCTGAGGAGGGGGAGGTCTCCTGGTAATTGGAGTCAGAAGAGTTGAGTGGCTGACGGATGACACCCGCCAACGGATGAAAAGGGTACAGGTGAGAAAAAACCTCAGTGCGGCGTTTCCTCGTTGCGTCGGGTAACCCAGTGGAGGGGTCGGCGTCCTTGCGGGCCCGGGTGTGACGCCGGCTCTCGTGAACCTGCTGCTTCAAAAGAAATTGAGGGTCTCGGTGAGCTAATGGATGGGAAAAGCTTACTTTCCGGGTTACCCTTCGGACTTTCAGCTGTGGTAAAGGCTCCGAGCCGGAGGAAAGTGATGTTACCTCTTCGACCACCGGGTTACTGGCGCCGGTGTCATCCTGTCAATAGGCAAGTGTTGATAAGGCGGACAGCATCAGGCAACATATACTGCAAGAATTTAAAAGATTTAAGGGTTACCTCTGACTCGGAGCTATCGCTTAATTGCAGCAGCTCCGAAGCAGTGGGTCTGTTTCCCTTTTTGCGAGGGGCGGCTCTCTTGGCGGCTTTCTTCGCCTTCCTGGCCTTCTTGGCCGCCTCGTGGTCATACTTGACCCGCCAGAATTTATCATCAGCCTGAGAAATACAGTAATGAGTTCTTAGTAAGATGACAGGTAAAACAAAATGGAAAGGTTAAAGTCAGCGGCTTACCGCTGGGGCTGGATTGGTCTTGCAGAACGGGGCTAGCCCGGTTCTTCCACAGTCTGCCAGGCTCTCGTTTAAAAGAGCCTTGGTCTCTTCTTCAGCAACGTCTTCTGGAAGATCATTGCGACTGTGCCTCTGCGGGTCATCCTTTCGCCCGGTGTACTCACACATTAAGCCGGGGCGGCGGCTCAATGGGATCACCCTCCATGAGATCCAGACCCGGACCAGGTCAATTCCGTTCAGACCATTGCCTAGCAGGGCTTTGATCTTGTTGATCGTTGGAAGCAGAGGCTGGCGTTCTGCGGCAGTCAGCTTGTCGGATAATGGATGAGTTGGCTCCAGGCGCGTTGGGCGAAAGCCGGGCAGCGGGATCTCATCAGCCGGGGACGTGTCTTGGCAGTAGAACCAAGTCATGTTCCAGTCCTTGGGGTGAATTGGCGGTTCTGCGTAAGGGAACAGACAATCCCTGCGCCGTTGGATGGAGATGCCGCCTAACTCTAGACTTGGACCGTTTGCGCACTCGGTTTGGCGGTTCAAATAGAACAGCTCTCTGAAGAGCAGCAGACTCGGCTCTTCCCCAAGATATACTTCACAAAAAACTTGGAAGTTGCAGATGTTGGATATGGAATTGGGTCCTATATCCTGAGGCCGAAGATCAAAGGAGTTGAGCATGTCCCGGAAGAATTTTGAGCCGGGCGGTGCGAAGCCCCGGCTCATATGGTCGGCAAAGATCACTACCTCCCCGTCTCTCGGCTGTGGCCTTTCTTCGGACGGGTCAGGGGCACGGTAGGACATCACTTCCTTCTTAGGCAGATATCCGGACTTAACGAAGTTGGCCAGGGTCTCTTCGGTGACGCTGGATTTCATCCAGTTGCAAGTGATGGGAGCCTTGGGAGGCATGGTGACGGTTGGTGGTCTACGAGGAAGAGAAAAGTGTCCGGGTTAATTATAAGCCGGAGTTTATCATTCAAGTTATAATGACGGCTTATGAAGGGGACTAATGGTATGTATTGATACGGTGGGTTATCTAAGCCGTCGGGGCTTTCAGGATAAGTTGGTCGTCTACGGCTTACTGCGGTTAAGTCGGAAGATACTACAGAGCATGATTCTCTTTAAACCGGAAAGTTCTACGGCGCGTGTTTTCTCTAAGTCGGAAATATAAGCCGCCAAGATTTAAGGACTGCAGTTTTTACTAAGTGTGGTAAACAGATTTCACATATTACAGTAACTTTTTTGGATCAAAGTAGTCGGAGCAGAGAAAGTTTTCTAGACCTAAAAAACAGAGGCAGGAGAAGTTTTTGAGGTTGAACACAGTTCTTATGCAGTAAAAAGAGGGTTTCTTACAGATGAAATGGGTCTCAAACCTCTACCGCAGTGGTTCTATGCGAGGTTAAGGATCAACCAACTACGGTGGCAACAAGAACTACCGAGTTTATGGGCAATGGTGATGAACACGAAGAACTGAAGGAACCCTACCGCAGATCTATTCTAGCAAGGCAGAGAAGACTCACCGGAGTTGAGGAAGAGAGGAGGTCGCCGGCGTTATCTGGTCCGGGTCAGGGTGATGCAGCAGCCGGGTCGATGAAGATCAGGGGCGCGACGGCGACGGCGGCGGCAGAAGCTCGGGCAGAGGAACGACAACGCAAGGAAGAAGAAGGAGAGTGTGAGAAGAGAGTGCCGGGCCGGCCTATTTATAAGGTGAGTCATAAGTAGGCGCGGGGTTCAAGGAGGCCACGGCGTGGTTATCTCCCCCTCACGGCGCCTCGATTCTCGGAAGGACAGTAAAAGCAAAGATCCGTTGCGGATCTGGCGGAGTAAAAAACGGACTTAATGGAGGATGACGTCACGGCGGATTACCCGGAGTCCAGAGGATGACGTCACTCCGGGTTATGACCTTTACATGAATAGAAGTCGGGGATTTTTTTCTGCAGAGCTGAAGATTGACCCGAGCCGGCTCAAGTCAATCTGGGGCCTAATGTTGAGGATATAGACCTTGGAGTCACCCGCCAGGATGGCCGGGTTACTCTAAGGGTCATTACCAGAAGCCCGGAGCTAAGTTTCAAGATAATGGGCCAGAGATGGGCTGAGACCCGGATATGGCTTAAAGCCCGTAGTTACAATCATTGTTATAGTAGACTTGTAGTGTAAGGCAAGTATTGATTAGAGTCCGAGCCGGACGCTCTTATGAGCCGGCCGGGACTCCAAAGGCTGCTGGGCGTCAGCCTCCCTATATAAAGGGAGGACCCGACAGCGGTTCAAGGGCGACAACAATCTCTCCGAGAGCCGGGATAGCTGTTTAGCTCCCTGGCGATCGTAACCCTAATCAATAACACCTCGAACTGGACGTAGGCTTTTCCTTCACCGTAAGGGGCCGAACCAGTATAAACCCTCGTGTCCCTTGTCCCGCATAACCCCTTCAAGCTTCCTAGTTGCGATGGCTCCACGACTAAGTCCTAGCCCAAGGACATCTGCCGTGACAATTCCACGACACAACTGCCGCCAACTCAAGATCATGAGCGGGGTAGTTCTTTTCATTGGGCTTCAACTGACGAGAGGTATAGGCCACCACTTTCTTCTCTTGCATTAACACAGCACCGAGACCTTGGAGAGAAGCATCACAGGAAACTTCAAATGGCTTGGATTCGTCAGGAGGAGTCAAGACAGGAGCTGTGACGAGTTTCTATTTGAGAGTGTTGAAAGCAACGTCACACTCAGGAGACCAGACATACTTCACATGCTTCTGGAGGAGGTTGGAAAGAGGCTTTGCAATCTTAGAGAAATTCTCAACGAATCTTCGGCAATAGCTTGCAAGACCAAGAAAACTGCGGAGCTGCTTGACATTCTGAGGAGGTTCCCAATTCACGATTGCAGACACCTTCTCGGGATTAACAGCGATGCCCTTGGCAGAGATGATATGACCAAGGTAAAGAACTTCATCAAGCCAAAACTCACATTTTGAAAACTTCGCATAGAATTGATACTCTCTGAGCTTGTCGAGCACCAATCGCAAATGTTTGGCATGATCCTTCTTATTCTTGGAGAAGACCAAGATATCATCGAGATACACCAGGACGAATTCATTGGTATAGGGGTTGAAGATGAAATTCATCATTCGAGAGAATGTTGGAGGAGCATTGACAAGGCCGAAAGACATGACAGTATATTCATAAGAACCAAAGCTTGTTCTGAATGTTGTCTTGGGAATATCTTCTTCATGAATGCGAATCTGATGATAACCCATACGAAGGTCAAGCTTGGAGAAAACTTTAGCACCTTTGAGTTTCTCGAATAGCTCATTGATGTTGGGAAGTGGATACTTGTTCTTGATTTTCTTCTTGTTCAATGGACGGTAGTCGACACAAAGTCGGTCCGTGCCATCCTTCTTCTGGACAAAAAGAACACCACAACCCCATGGAGATGAACTCGGTCTGATCAAACCCAGACGCTCTTGTTCATCGAGCTGTTTCTTCAATTCCTTCAGCTCCTTGGGTCCAAGCTTGTATGGACGCTTGCAAACGGGTTCAGTGCCAGGCTCTAGATCCATAACGAACTCAACTGGCGCGTGAGGAGGCATACCCGGAAGCTCTTCTGGAAAGACATCTTGATACTCACAAACGACTGGAATTTGAGAGATGGCATTCAATTCGCCCTTCTCATTGAGAGAAAACAACCGAATGGTTTCATCACGAGCGGCATAGATGATAACATCCTCAGAAGAGTGTGTCAATTGAATTTCCCTGGCAGCACAATCAAGTTGAGCCTTGTGCTTAGAAAGCCAGTCCATCCCGAGAATTAGATCAATATCCGAGTCACCAAGAACAATTGGTTTGGCCAGAAATTTATAATTGCCCAACTTGATAACGGAATCCCGACCGAATACTCGAGAAGTCATTTGTCGAGCCGGGGAAACAATAGACAAAGGACTCGGCAATACTTCAGTAACCAGATCATGCATAGCCACAAAAGGTCTTGAAATGAAAGAATGTGATGCACCAGTATCAAATAAAACTTTTGCAGGAATATCATTAACTGAGATATTACCCATTATCACATCAGTAGATTCCTCCGCTTGAGCTGCATTCGTCATGTTCACCTTAGCAGACTTTGGATTATGCTTGACCACTGCATTGCTGGAAGATCTCACAGGAGGAGGAGGCGGAAGGCGCCTTTGGTTGAAGCACTTGTTAGCAAAGTGACCTTTCTGCTGACACTTGTTGCAAGTCACCTCTGAGAGTGGACGATGATAAGGAGCATTCGACTTTGGAGCTTGATTCTGAGACTTGTTCTGATAGCCAGGATTGGATGAGTGGGAAGATCCATGGCCACCTTTGTTCTTCTGCTGGTAAGGCTGACGAAACGGAGGAGGAGGAGGCAACCAGAACTTCTGTTGCTTAGCAGCCACTAGTGAGGAAGAAGAAGACTGAACTGCGTCCCTGACTCTCTTCTTAGAAGCCTCACACTTGAGCTGAGCAGCCTCTTGCTTCAGTGCCATGTTATAGAATTGATCAAACTGAGTAGGCTCAACAAGAACGAGAGCTAACTGCAGATCCTCTCTAAGGCCACGTCTGAAGTGATAGATCATGCTCTTTTCATTAGGAACGTCTTGTTTAGCGAAGCAGCAAGTTTCTGAAACTGGATGTTGAATTGATACACAGACATGTTGCCTTGCTTGAGATTGTGGAACTCCTCACGCTTGCTCTCGACAACACTTTGTGGAATGTGGTGCGCTTTGAAGTCCCGACAGAAGTCAGTCCAAGTGATCACACGACCTCCTCTGGAATCTTTGTATTGTTGATACCAATCAGCAACTTGATCCTTGAGTTGAAAAGAAGCGAACTTGACAAAGTCCTCAGGCTGACATTGCTACATTCAAAATGCTTGTTGATGTCCACGAACCAATCATCGGCATCTGTGGCCTCGGCACAGTAGCTGAAAGACTTGGGCTGATTTGCGAGAAACTGGTTGAGGGTAGCGAAGTGAGGCTGATTGTTGCCTTGGCCTTGATTTCCTTGATTGCCTTGCCCTTGGGTGCGTTCTTGCAAGAGTTGCAAAATCATCTGAGCATTGGCGTTGGTGGCTGCCATGATAGCTTGCCATGCCTCTGGAGGCGGAGGTGGTGGCGGAGGGTTCGCCTGACTCCCTTCATTGCGTTCCGGATTCTAACGCGTTGGCGGAGCCATCCTGAAGAGGGTGACATCCGTTAGCATCTTGATAGACAAATAGGCAAATTGAATCAACGGATAGAAATTGCAACATATAGTCTTCACAATAAACATTCGAACGAGGATGAACGAATGAATTCCATAGTAACTCATCACACTTCCATTAAGTTGAGAAGCCACTTAGAAAATGGTATGGAATCAACATTTGACTTCGAAGCAACTCGAATACCACAATTCAAAACAAAACAAAGTATTGGCTTGCAGAATAAGCTCGAACAAACATATGATAGAGATTTCGTCCGAAGTTTTCATGGTGGGGCCCACACGGGCTCAATCGTACAGCACCATCATGTACAAGGCAATGCATATGACATACGAAGCGTCCCTGAGTCGGCATAGCCAAGGACTCTTTAAGACACTACGAGACCACTGTAAAACCAACCGTGGAAAGGCAGACCACTAGACGTCGAACCCCAATCTCATATCATGCGTCTGTCGGAAAGATATCCAAGGAGCTACTTGAATTCCCACTTATAAACTCCCGAAACTTTCTGGTTATGCAATCTGGTGTTGGGGATACAGGGGACACAAAATATATCACCCAAACTAGCAATCCCTAGATCCAGCTGTATCCATCCGTCAACACATAACCAAGAAACCTTCGGAAATCGTGTACCTCAACCTTCGAAAAGCATCCGTTATACGAGTTATGGAAATACTCCCGAACTCCCGCCCCAGTACTGGGTGGCGTCGAGGTGATCTCACCAACAACTGCATAAAAGAGATTTCGATGTCGGCGAAACTCAGGTATTCCAGAACTGCAACGATAAAATTGTGACGACAACACCTCGGAGCTCAACTCCCCGGGACACTGCCACAACCCCTAAATGTCAGGAGGCACCAAGAACAATGTTCTCGTCACAAAACCATCGGAACGATTCCAAGATGCCCGCGTGATCCTAAATTTTTTTTAGTGAAATTTGAGGAGAGAAGAGTCAAAACTTCTACGTCAGGAGACCTCACCAAAGCGACGAAGGGACTGAGGAGTAAAAAGAATCCTACTCTCCGATATATATAATCCTAAGACTCAAAACATTTTTTTTCTAGACTCAACAACGCTAGCAATTCGATCAAGCAGGGGGCTCCTAAGTCGGGGATGGCTCTGATTACCAACTTGTAACACCCATGATGCGGCTATATCTCCCACGTCTCGAGGCACGACTTAGAGGCATAACCGCATTGTGGTATTGTCGCAAGAAGGGTTATCTTCACACAATCCCATGTAATGAACAAGAATGGGATAACGAGAGTTGGCTTACAATCGCCACTTCACACAATACATAAATATAATTCATACATCATCCAAAATCCACACATAGACCGACTACGGTCAAGATCCAAATGAAAACAAGATAACCCCAAATGCTAGCGACCACGTTCCTCGTCGAACTCCCACTTGAGCTCGGTTTCGTCATCTGCACTGGCATCGTCGGCACCTGCAGCTGTTTTGGTAGAATCTGTGAGTCACGAGGACTCAGCAATCTCACACCCGCGAGATCAAGACTATCTAAGCTTATAGGAAAGGATGGTGTAATGAGGTGGAGCTGCAGCAGGCACTAAGCATATATGGTAGCTAACATACGCAAATGAGAGCGAGAAGAGAAGCAACGCAACGGTCGCGAAGCTAGAAATGATCAAGAAGTGATCCTGAAACTACTTACGTTCATGCATAACTCAAACCGTGTTCACTTCCCGGACTCCGCCGAGAAGAGACCATCACGGCTACACACACGGTTGATGTATTTTACTTGGGTCAAGTGACAAGTTTTCTACAACCGGACATTAACAAATTCCCATCTGCCTCATAACCGCGGGCACGACTTTCGAAAGATAATACCCTGCAGGGGTGTCCCAACTTAGCCCATGATAAGCTCTCACGGTCAACAAAGGATAAATCTTCTCCTGAGAAGACCCGATCAGTCTCGGAATCCCGGTTTACAAGACATTTCGACAATGGTAAAACAAGACCTGTTGAGGATATAGCTACTAGTGTAAACCGCCGTCGATGGGCCGGGTTACGTTGCGACAGCTCTTCGTTCAAGAAGCCCAAGGACAGGTTAAGGATGGCGGTTTAGTAATAGGTCTAAGGCCCAGGGCCGGCTTAAGGCCCGTAGTGGTAAACCGCCGTTGTGGCATGACTTGTAGTGTAAGGCAAGAATAGTTAAGAGTTCGAGCCGGACACAGTTTATGTGCCGGCCGGGACTTCGAGAGCCGCTGGGCGTTAACCTTTCTATATAAAGGGACGACCCGGCGGCGGTTCAGGACAAGTAAGATCAGATTGATAGCCAGGCAGAGCGGTTTAGCTCCTGGTCATCGAAACCCTAAACAATACCACCTCAACTGGAGTAGGCTTTTACCTTCAACGTAAGGGGCCGAACCAGTATAATCTTCGTGTCCTTTGTCCCGTTTAACCCCTTTAAGCTTCCTAGCGGCGATGGCTCCACGACTAAGTCCTTGCATGAGGCCATCTGCCGTGACAATTCCACGACAAGACCAGCAAAGCCGCCCGAATGTGCCGACAAATCTCGATAGGAGCTGCACATATCTCGTTCTCAGGGCACACCGGATGAGCAGTCCGTACAACTAAAACCAGGCCTCAAGTTTCCCCGAGGTGGCGCTGCAAAGGGCTCTAGTTTGGACCAGCACTCAGAGGAACACTGGCCCGGGGGTTTAAATAAAGATGACCCTCGGGCTCGCGAAAACCCAAGGGAAAAGGCTTAGGATGCAAATGGTAAAACCAAGGTTGGGCCTTGCTGGAGGAGTTTTATTCAAGGCGAACTGTCAAGGGGGTCCCATAAATCACCCAACCGCGTAAGGAACGCAAACTCAAGGAACATAATACCGGTATGATGGAAACTAAGGCGGCAAGAGTGGAACAAAACACCAAGCATAAGGCCGAGCCTTCCACCCTTTACCAAATATATAGATGCATTAATATAATAAGAGATATTGTGATATTCCAAAATATCCATGTTCCAACATGGAACCAACTTCAACTTCACCTGCAACTAGCAACGCTATAAGAAGGACTGAGCAAAAGCGGTAACTTAGCCAAACAACGGTTTGCTAGGAAAGGATGGTTAGTGGTTTGACATGGCAATATGGGAGGCATGATATAGCAAGTGGTAAGTAGCGCAGCATGGCAATAGAACGAACAACTAGCAAAGCAAAGATAGAAGTGATTTCGAGGGTATGGTCATCTTGCCTGCGAGGTTCTCAGAGTTGTCGAAAGCTTGATCCTCGTAAGCGTACTCAACAGGTTCCTTGTTGAGGATATAACCATTAGAGTCACCCGCCCAGGAGGGGCCGGGTTACGTCATAATGATCATCACGTGAAGCCCCGTACCAAGCTTGAGGACGGCGGGTCAGTAATGGGCTTAAGACCCGGAGATGGCTTAAGGCCCGTAGTGATAAACCGCCATTATGGTGAAGCTTGTAGTGTAAGGAAAGAATAGTTAAGAGTCCGAGCCGGACACTATTATAAGCCGGCCGGGACTCTGAGAGCCGCGGGGCATCAACCTCTCTATATAAAGGGACGACCCGGCGGCGGTTCAGGGACAAGTAAGATCAAATCGATAACCAGGCAGGGCGGTTTAGCTCCTGGTCGTCGAAACCCTAATCAATACAACCTCAACTGAACGTAGGCTTTTACCTTCACTGTAAGGGGCCGAACCAGTATAATCCTCGTGTCCTTTGTCCCGCTTAACCCCTTTAAGCTTCCTAGCTGCGATGGCTCCACGACTAAGTCCTTGCACGAGGACATCTGCCGTGATAATTCCACGACAGTTGGCGCCCACCGTGGGGCCAGCGCACGGTGGATTTGAGTTCTTGAAGGGCAGCTTCGAAGGGCTCAAGGGATACGCTGTGGGCTGGATGACCAAGAGTCGTCGCGGCAAGCTCTACATCGATGATGCAAACTGGGGCCCCGACGCCGGCTCAATCGAGTACGGGTACCGGGTCCCCTTCGGTGGAATCCATGTCTTTATTGGCAAGATTGGTGAGCCGGACCTCTGCGCCAATCTCATCGAGACGGCTCAGTGTGCACGACCCGCCCGAACTCTGCCTGCCTTGAAGCATGCTTTCGTGGGATGCGTCCATGGAGGACTCTCTGGAAGATCTGGATCTGGCGAGGAGACGGTCGCTCGCTCTGACGGGGAGTCATCCACAGAGGAGACCGACTCGTTATACCAACTTCAAGATGGCAAGCTCAGGGGTTGTTCCGATGGCGACAGTATTCCGGACCCCTTCGAGCCGCCGAGCCGGGTTGGAATCTTCATGGCTGGCGCACAACCTGTTCAAAACCCCGCCGCCGGGGCAGGAAGCCATGTGCCCTCGCCGGCTCAGGTGCTGATGGATCTCACAGACAAGATGACGACCCTGTTAACCGCTACGGTCGCCCCAGCGGATCAAGCTCAGCATGACGCAGAGGTGGCACAGTTAAAGTTGGATCTAGCAAAAGCCAAGGAGGATCTGGCGGCGGAAGGGGTCAGGATGGCTGCGGAGAGGGCGGCTCTCGACGCCCAGACTCAGCTGATTCAGGCACAGTCTTTCCGGCTCATGATGGATCAGAACGCGTCCAATGAGGTCATGAGAAGGAGGCATCAAAAGGCCCAATCTCGACTCCCTCCGGTTTACGATCCTCGAAACCTCTTCAACACGCCTGGTGCAGGGCCCAGTAACCCGCCAGAGATCACGACACCCGGGGCTGGAACGCCAATTCAGCCCCAAGTGATGGGGCCTCCCCGGGTGAACGCTGCCCCACCTCAGTACGTGCCAATACCACCGGGTCATTATGCCAACCCGTTGGAAAATATGGTCGCCGCGGCGGCGCGACTGGCGGCTCTCCCAATCGATGGCGACTCTCCAACGGCGGTTGAGACCCGCCGGGTCAGAGAACTCCTTCAGACGGCTCTGGCGCAGCAGGAGGCATATTCTTATAGCCGGGACAAGATTCATTCAACCCCTCATCCAGGCCGGAGCCCGAGTTATAGCAGACACATGGTCTCAGCGACCGGCTCAAGCAATGTCCGACGCCATGACTTGCCTCCTGGCCACGGCCCGGCTCATAACGGAGCCTTTCACGCGGTAGACCAAGACAGAGCATGGCAAGAGGCGGAGCAGGCGCCTCAGTTGACGGCTTACCAGCCACCCCCGGCTTATCCGACGGCTTTTGTCGATGCGGGTATACCTACGAGGACTGGAGGTGTCCCTTGTCTGGTGCCGGCTCTCCGTAATGAACGTCTGCCCAAGGATTTCAAAGGGCCTAGGAAGGTGCCTAATTACACGGCTGATTTACAACCCGGAGCATGGATCGAGAGTTACGAGATGGCCATGGAGTTGCTGGAGGTCAGTGAAGCGGCAATGTCCAAGTACTTCACCATGATGTCAGATGGGACTGCCCGCACTTGGTTGAAAGGACTGCCGCCTAACTCTATCGGGTCTTGGGCTGAGCTAAAAGCCCGGTTCATCCAAAACTTTAAAGATACATGTAGGCAATCTATGTCAATTGTGGATTTGACTAACTGCAAGCAGCAGGAGGGTGAGTCTACAACCCATTGGGTTCGTCGGGTCAAGGAGATAATACATTCATCTGATAAGATGGATGCCGGCTCTGCAGTTTTAATGTTGGAGCAGAATTGTCGTTTTGCGCCCCTGAAGATGAAGCTCGGGCGGCTCAAGCGCGACTGCAATGATATGGGTACGCTGATGGCGCCTCTGGTCAAGTACGCCGATTCTGATAGTACCAAGGATCCCGCGTCGGATGATGAAAGGACAGGGAAGGGAAAACGGAATGGCAATGGCAAAGGCCCCCAGCATAACCCGACGAACCAGGGAGGCAACAAGCGTAAGGCTGATGGCAGTATGGAGTTTGTGGCCAACGCCAATTCACAGGGTAACAACCACCGGCATAAGGGGAGACCACCTCCCCGAGCCGGCGGGTCAGGCCCGACGCTTGAACAGTTGTTGAATGAGCCTTGCCCAAGGCATGGCTCTAGGGAAAAGCCGGCCACTCATTTATGGAAGGACTGCGCAATCATGAAGGCCTTTAAAAATTCAATGCTTTCAATGGCAACAGTGGTCCGGGCGGCGGCTCAGGTGCTGGCGGCTTTCATGGCCCGGGCGGCGGTTCAAATTCCAATTCTCAGAATGTTCAAGGGGGCTTTAAGCAACAGCCCGGCGAGCGTCATCAGCAGCAGCAGCAGCAGGGGGGATACCAGACCAATCCAAAGCAGCTCAATGGTGGACAGTATCATGTGTTTACCACCAGTCTGTGCAAGCGAGATCAAAAGCTTCATAAAAGGGTTGTGAATGCTGTTGAGCCGGCGGTTCCACGCTATTTAAGATGGTCTGAGCAGCCTATTGTGTGGAGTAGGGAAGGTCACCCTCCCCGGGTTGATAATCCGGGTCACCTGGCCCTGGTGGTGGCTCCTCAGGTGGGGGGATATAAATTCACTAAAGTGCTCATGGACGGAGGCAGCAGCATCAACATCCTCTATTATGAGACCTTCCGTCGTATGGGGTTGATTGATAAGAACCTCAGCCAGTCCAATACTGTTTTCCATGGTGTGGTGCCTGGTAAGTCGGCATATCCAGTTGGTAAGATCGAGCTGGAATTGGCTTTTGGAGATGAGTACAACTACAGGGCGGAAAAATTAACCTTTGAGGTGGTTAAGATAAGAAGTCCGTATCATGCTTTATTTGGGCGGCCGGCTTACGCCAAGTTCATGGCACAGCCGTGTTACGTGTATTTGCAGCTCAAGATGCCGGGTCACAATGGGACCATTACGGTTCATGGCAGCCGAAAGATAGCCTTGGAGTGTGAGGAAGGTGACGCGGCTTACGCGGAATCTGTTTGTGCCACAGAGGAGTTGAAGTTTTACAAGGACAATGTTGACCCGGCAGATATGACGTCTTTGAAAAAGCCAACCACCGAGCATGAGCCGGTAATGAAATTTAAATCAGCTGATGAGACTAAACTTGTTGACTTTGTTCCAGGTGACTCATCTCAGCAGTTCAGCATCAGTGCCAATTTGGATCCGAAATAGGAAGGCGCGCTCATCGAGTTCATCCGTGAGAACAGGGACATCTTTGCGTGGAAACCTTCTGACATGCCAGGTGTACCTAGAGAACTCGCTGAGCACACTCTCAACATTGATCCGAAATTTAAGCCGGTCAGGCAATTCCTCCGGCGGTTTAATGAGGAGAGGCGGAAAGCCATCGGTGAGGAAGTAGCCCGGCTCTTGGCGGCCGGGTTTATTGTTGAAGTTTTTCATCCAGAATGGTTAGCTAACCCGGTGCTCGTGCTCAAGAAGAACGGCACCTGGCGGATGTGTGTGGACTACACGGATTTAAACAAGGCTTGTCTGGCTGATCCTTTTGCTCTCCCCCGTATTGATCAGATTATTGATGCTACGGCGGGTTGTGAGCGCTTAAGTTTTTTGGATGCTTATTCTGGATACCATCAGATTAAAATGGCAGTTAAGGACCAGGAGAAGACGGCGTTCATCACTCCCTTTGGAGCCTTCTGTTATGTGTCTATGCCTTTTGGAGTCAACAGTGCACAGGCGACTTACCAGCGTTGTGTGTAGAATTGTCTTCATAACCAGATTGGGCGCAACGTTCATGCCTATGTGGATGATATCGTGGTTAAGTCCAGGGAGAAGGAGACCTTGGTAGATGATCTTAAAGAAACCTTTGACAATCTCCGGGTTTACAAGATGATGCTTAACCTGGCCAAGTGTGTTTTTGGTGTTCCCGCAGGCAAGCTCTTGGGTTTTCTGGTTTCTCACAGAGGCATTGAAGCTAACCCGGAAAAGATCAAAGCAATCACCTCTCTGGCTAAGCCGGCGTGCATAAATGACGTCCAGTGTCTGGCGGGCCGCATCGCTGCCTTAAGCCGGTTTATAAGCCGTTTGGGTGAAAAGGCCATGCCACTGTACCAGTTGATGAAGAAAACAGATGACTTTATCTAGAATGATGCTGCTAATGCTGCTTTTGAGGATTTGAAGAGACAGCTGGCTGAGCCCCCAGTCCTTGCTGCTCCTGTTGACAAGGAGCCCTTATTGCTGTATGTAGCCGCTAACACACGAGCTGTCAGTGTGGCTGTGGTGGTGGAGCGTAAGGAAGCAGGTAAGGAGTATCCGGTTCAGCGGCCGGTTTACTACGTCAGCGAAGTACTCATTGAGTCCAAACAACGGTATCCACATTGGCAGAAGCTTGTTTATGGGGTATTCATGGCAAGCCGGAAGCTTAAGCATTATTTCCAGGGTCACCCTATCACTGTGGTTAGTTCTGCTCCCCTGGGAGATATCATCCAAAACAGAGAAGCCACAGGAAGAGTGGCTAAGTGGGCTATAGAACTTGGGCCTCATGGTCTAAAATACGTGCCACGCACTGCTATCAAATCTCAAGCATTGGTGGATTTCATCAACGATTGGACAGAGCTGCAGGTGCCTGAAGAGAAGCCGGATAATACATACTGGACTATTCACTTCGACGGGTCTAGGCAATTGGAAGGCTCAGGGGCTGGAGTTGTATTAACTTCCCCTCGAGGTGACAAGTTTTGCTATGTGCTACGGTTGATGTTTCCCTGTACTAACAATACGGCTGAGTACGAGGCCTTGCTCCATGGTCTTCGGATGGCTAAGGAGATGAGCTTAAGTCGGGTAAGGTGCTTTGGCGACTCAGATTTGGTGGCCCAACAAGTGTCAGGCAAGTGGGATTCCAAGGACCCTCTCATGGCGGCTTATCGCCGCGAAGTTGATGCCATTGCTGGACATTTTCAGGGTTACCAAGTAGAGCACATCGATCGCAGGAAGAACGAGGCGACTGGTGCATTAAGCCGGCTAGGCTCTTAGCGAAAGCCGGTGCTGCCTAATACTTTCTTGGACATTTTGCATAACCCTTCTGTTAAGTTGCCTACAGAGGAAGACTTGGTTGTTCCTGACCCGGAGGCACAGTTGGTGGCGGCTCTCCACATTACCCCAGACTGGACAATACCATACTTGGCTTACATGACCCGGGGAGAATTGCCTGAGGATGAAACTTCGGCCAGACAAATAACCCGGCGGTCTAAGTCAATGATAATTATCAATGGCGAGCTGCATCGTCGCAGTGTCACTGGAAATTTCCAGCGTTGTGTTTCCCCTGAGGAAGGTCAAGAAATTTTACATGAAATTCATGAGGGGGATTGTGGCCATCATGTCGGCTCAAAATCCCTTGTGGCCAAGGCTTTTCGTCATGCTTTTTATTGGCTGACGGCTCATGCTGATGCAGAGGATTTGGTCATTAAATGTGACGGTTGCCAGAGGTTCTCGCGACGGGCTCATGTGCCGGCTCAAGAATTGAGGATGATTCCAATTACTTGGCCATTTGCGGTCTGGGGGCTTGATATGGTTGGGCCTTTTAAAAGATCCAAGGATAAGAAGACCCACCTCTTGGTGGCGGTCGACAAGTTCACAAAGTGGGTTGAAGCAGAGCCAGTTAGTAAGTGTGACACAGCCACAGCGGTTCAGTTCATGAAGAGGGTGATATTTCGCTTTGGTTTTCCACACAACATTATAACTGACAATGGTACCAATCTGTCTAATGGCGCCATGGAGGAGTTTTGTCAACGAGAGCATATTCGGCTTGATGTTTCATCAGTGGCTCACCCTCAATCCAATGGTCAAGCTGAGAGAGCCAATCAGGAAATCTTGAAGGGCATCAAGCCCCGGCTTTTGGTCCCTTTGCAACGGACGCCGGGTTGTTGGGTGGAGGAGTTACCCTCCGTGTTATGGAGCATCAATACTACTCCTAACAGGTCTACGAGTTACACGCGTTTCTTCATGGTTTATGGAGCGGAGGCGGTCCTCCCTAGCGACATCCGTCATGACTCACCTCGAGTGGCGGCTTATGTTGAGGCGGATAATGAGCGGGCGCGCCAAGATGCTCTTGACTTGTTGGACGAACAGTGTGATGTGGCAGCAGCTCGCTCGGCGATTTACCAACAAGACCTGCGCCGCTATCACAGCCGCCGGGTTAAGTCCAAGGTCTTCCAGGAAGGTGATCTGGTGCTCTGGCTCATCCAAGATCAAACAGATGCACACAAGTTATCCCCGCCTTGGGAAGGGCCCTTTGTGGTCAGCAAGAACTTGTACAACGGGTCATACTACCTTATCGATGTTCGGGAGCACAAAGATTCACGTAAGTCGGAGGAAGAGACCCGTCGGCCGTGGAACATAGCTCAGCTTCGGCCTTATTACACTTGAGCCACCGGCTCTCATAATGTACATATTTCTATAGCCATGTATATATTATGATAAATAATAAAGCATGACCTCTGTCCTTTTCTCCTCCAAAGATAAATGTGTTATTTCCATTACAACATTACATGGTCACTTGGAGGTGGATTCGGCTTACGATCGTATTCGAATCTAGCCGTTAACAATATGATCACCTGGGGGCTTCCTGTTCAAACATAGGTCGTATTCGAACCAAAGAGAACATAGCTGTCGATACCCACTTGATTGGCAAATTGCCGAGCTCATTGGGGAGTTTTTCTTGATCATATTTGAATCATGGCTCAACCCCCTTTGGGAACCGACGTGGATCGTATTCGAATCAGCGTCGTTAAACAACTCTTAAGGTCATTTGGGGGCTTCCTGTTCAAACATGGGTCGTATCCGAACCCAAGAGAACATAGCTGTCGGTACCCTCTTGATAGGCAACGCCAAAGCCACTGGGGGCTATATGATCGCATTCGAATCTTAAGCTTAACCCCTTTGGGACGGTTCTCTGGTCGTATTCGAACTAGAAGCCCCTAAGTTTTGATGTTTTGGTTTGCAACAAGTTCTTTTGATCATATCAACAGTGTGCAAGGGCGGTTCTTACTCCGCCGGCTTAACTTTGATTAATAATGTTGATAGCACACAATAGGCATTATAGGTGCTGATGAACCGGAATTGCGTTCTCAACCTCATTATTTGGGTTACATAAGCCGGAGGTGTACTTGCAAGGCTTGCAGGTATGCTATTGTGGTTATCCCGAAGATATGATTGAGAGCCGGTCTTTTATGACCTTGGTTTATATTCCGGGTTATATGTAAGATATATGACTCTCCATGTGGTAAGCCGCCTAGAGACTTGTGATTTATTTTTCTATGCAGAATAATTAAAGACAGTTCTTCAAGCTTAAGGAAAGTAAATGATCAAACATAATCCGGAGGAACATGAAAGAGCAGCTTCAACGGAGTTAAGCGCTGCACACGTGCACGATGGCACGACAAAATTAACTGTTTTTCCTACTCTATTACAGGACTCCCCAAGTCCAAAAGGTGAGGCATTGTTTATAAGGCGTAACCATGAGCTGCCTAAGTAGTCAAGGTGCTTGTTGGGTTGAAGCTTCCGGCTCATCCCTCTCCGATCCTCCGGCTGTTTCCATGACCTGGAAGGTTGATGATTTCCAGTCAATGCCGCTCAAAGCTTCAAATTGAGCCTCATCATCAATTAACCCGGCCGGGTCAACTTCTGGGGCGAAGGTATGCTTACGAGTCGGAGGGATCAGGCTGACTGCTTCATAGCGTGGAGTTGGGATCCTCTGATTCTCCGCGTCATAGCCCGGCTGATACTTGGTAAGGTCTGTGTCATTCCCAATCAAGGTGGCCACCGGGCGAACGCTCTTCACACAGGCGGCAAAGTCTTTCTGGTCAAAGGGGGTGCCGTCTTCCTTCAGGCTGGGATATCCAAGAGCGATGTTGGCCGAGTCTAGCTCCGGTAGAAACGCCTTGGCCCGGCTCAGAGCAGCTATGGCTCCGGCTCTTGCAGAAGCCCGTCTCAGCTCTTGGAAGCACTGAGGAAGTACGGCAAGCCGCCTGAGTACATCTGCCAGGTGAGTGGGAACTTCATTGGACAGAGCCACAACGGCTAAAGCACGTTGTGACCCGGTGTAAAGTTGCTCCACCAAAGTGTAAACCGCCTTCAGCTTGGTCAGCACGTTCTGGTTGAGGTTGGAACTTCTGGGACCTGCATTACAAAGTCAGGTGAGCTGATGGCAATGGTGGGACTTATCAGACGTAAATGATGTAAACTTGTTAGAAGCTTACAGAGTAACTTACCGAAGATTGCGGCGACCATCTGCGATACATGGCGTTTTAAGCCAGAGAGTTCGGCAGTTCTTTCAGTAAGAGCAGCCTCCGCTTGTTCAGCCCGGCTGAGCAGGCCAGTCTTCTCGTCGGCCCAGGCTTTTCTTTCTGTTTCAAATTTTTTCTTCAGTTTTTCTTGTGCAGAGACACTGAACTCAAACTTGGCATTGGCCTTCTGGGTCTCCTTTTCCTGAGTCTTCAGGCGGGTCTTCAGATCAGAGATTTCCGACTCAAGTTTTTTGCAAGCAGCCTGTACAAGTTCCGGGTTACAGTTTGAGTGATTATCATGCAATATTAAAGTCCCAAGCACTTTGCAAGCAAAGACACTTGGCACTTGGGGGCTAATGTAGGCTGCGAAGCTTTATTTACAGTGCCGGTTCATGAAAATAAGTCCCAAGCACTCTGCAGGCAAAGGTACTTGGCACTTGGGGGCTAATGGGCAAAGTTGCTCCATTACTTGATTAAAACATAAGGTAAAAGACCGGTTCACCTAGGCTGTTTAACCCGGCCCTTGAGTGTTAACAGGTAAGCCGGTATTAAGTCTACAACATATTCTGTCATAAGTAATAGACTTGGGGGCTAATATGGTAAGGATGACTATGGAGTAAACGAGGGAATTATACCTCAGATTTTTGCTGTATCTGCTTCACCATGTCAATTTCCAGGTCCCGGCTGTTGTGCACTTGACCAATAAAACCAGCAACAATATCTCCAATTCTCAAGTTAGCATAGTCTGTGATATCCAGTCTGGCCCTGCGGCGCTCTAGCAGTTCTTCTTTAGCAGAGCATCTAGCCAGCGCAGTGGGTCTTCCCGGCTCAACATATTCGGTCTGGGTAATCACCACATCCAGGTCATCGGCCGATTGAGCTGGGCTGGGAATCTCCGGGTTGTCAGAACCCTCCATGGCTTGTTCTTCAGTTGGAGCGGTGGTTTCTGGAGCTGGTGCAGACGGCGGCTCAGAGGCAGAGGCGTTGGGTTCAGTCAAGACCGGTTCTTCGACCGGGTTACTTTTCTTTGCCCTCTTGCTGAGCTTTGCTTGTGCACTGAAAGTCAAAAGGTTAGTGCAAAAACATGAGTAAGATAAGCACAACATAAGCTGATCATCATTACCCGGGTGCGGTCTTGAAAGCCGGCAAGTTAGATTGCATGGAGTCCCCGGAGGAAGGTGAAGTTTCCTGATAGTTTGAATCAGAAGAATTGAGCGGTTGACGAATGACGCCCGCCAAAGGATGAAAATGATATAAGTTGGAGATAACCTCGGTCCGGCGCTTCCTTGATGCTTCAGGTAAGCCGGAGGAGAGGTCTGCATCCTTGTTGGTCCGGGTGTGCCTCCGGCTCTCATGAATCTGTCGCTTCAAAAGAAATTGAGGATCTTTATAAGCTAAAGGATGTGAAAATCTTACTTTCCAGGTTACTCTTCGGACTTTCAGCCTTGGCAAGGGCTCCGAGTCGGAGGAAAGTATAGTTACCTCTTCAGTCACCGGGTTACTCGCTCCGGTGTCCTCCTGCTGATAATCAGTGTCGATAAGGTGGTTAAGAACAAACAAAAAACAAAGAAGAGTATAAGAATCAAGGGCTACCTCTGACTCGGAGGTATCATCCAGCTGAAGCAGGTCTGAGGCGCTAGGCTTACTCCCCTTCTTGCGGGGAGCGGCTCTCCTGGCGGCTTTTTTAGCCTTCCTGGCTTTTTTAGCAGCCTCATGGTCATACCTGACCTTCCAGAACTTATCATTAGCCTGAAAAATACAACAAAGGTTTCTTGAAGTTAAAAACGAAAATTGTTAAAATGAAAAGTAAAGTGCTCAGATCAGTAGCTTACCGCCGGAGCCGGGTTAGCTTTGCATAATGGACTTAAGCCGGTCCTCCCGCAGTCTGCTAAGCTCTCATTCAGAAGGGATTTGGTCATGTCATCAATGACGTCTTCAGGTAAGTCGTTGGGGCTGTGCCGAAGAGGATCATCCTTCCGGCCGGTGTAATCACACATTAAGCCGGGGCGGCGGCTTAGAGGGATCACCCGCCAAGCAATCCAGACCCGGACCAGATCAACGCCGTTAAGGCCGTTTCCCAGAAGAGCTTTGATTTTGTTGATGGTGGGGATAAGTGGTTGACGCTCAGCTTCAGACAATTTGTCTGGCAGGGGGTGGTTTGACTCCAGACACGGGGCGCGAAAGCCGGGCAGAGGGTTCTCATCAGCCGGAGAAGTATCCTGGCAGTAGAACCATGTCTGATTCTAGTCCTTTGGGTGGCTTGGCGGCTCAGCATAAGGAAAGAGACAATCCCTCCGTCGTTGAATTGATATTCCACCAAGTTCCAAGCTAGGCCCGTAGGCGCATTCATTCTGGCGGTTCAGGTAAAATAACTCCCTAAAGAGTAGCAGGCTGGGTTCCTCTCCAAGATATACCTCACAGAACACTTGAAAGTTACAAATGTTCAACACGGAATTGGGTCCAATGTCTTGAGGTCGCAGATCGAAAAAGTTCAGAACGTCTCTGAAGAATTTTGAGCCAGGAGGAGCAAAGCCTCGGCTCATGTGGTCAGCAAATACAACAACCTCTCCATCTTTTGGTTGAGGTCTCTCTTCGGACGGGCAGGCGCACGGTAGGACATGACCTCCTTTTTAGGCAGGTAACCTGTTTTTACGAAGTCATCTAAGGTGCTTTCAGTAACGTTGGACCTCACCCAGTTGCACGTAATGGGTGCCTTGGGAGCCTTGGGCGGCATTGTGGAAAATGGAAGCCTATGACAAAGGAAAATTCCGGTTCAAATTTAAGCCGGAGACAAATTTCAGTTCAGTATTCAGGACGGCGGTTCATGAAGGGGCCTAATGATATATGACTAATTGTGTCAGGTTATTTAAGCCGCCGTGGGTATTATAAGCAATTTAAGTTATTTAACTCTATTATGAGTAAGCCGGAAATTTCACAGAGCATGGCCTCTTTTAAGCTGGCGATATGAGCCGCCATGGCTCACAGAGGCGTTTTTGTCTAAGTGTTGCACAAACAAGTTTCACAGATTGCAGGGATTATTTTGGATCAAACGGTCATTTAGAAAGGAAAAATTTCTAGACCTAAAAACTGGCACAGAGAAGTTCACAAGTTCTAATGAGGTCTTTTTGCAAGCAAGAGGGATCTGCTAGTATGGGAAATGGGTGCGAAACCACTACCGCAGGAGTTCTATCCTACTTTCCGGATCAAAAGAGGCCGCGGTGGAAGAACTGTGAAGAACTCGAGATGAACTACGAAGAACAGGGGAGAACGACATAACCCTAATGCGAATCTACTGTATGGAGTGGCAAGAACTTACTGGCGCTGATGAGCTGCGGAGGTTGCCGCCGTTTCTCTGGACCAGTTCAGGGTGATGCAGCGGCCGAGGTTGAGGAAGACAAGGGGCGCGGCGGCGGCGGCGGAGCTCGAGCTCTGGGGCGTCAGAGGAGGAAGACGCGGGATCGAGAAGTGACGAAGGCCTATGGGCCGGGCCTATTTATAAGGGACGGCTCATAAATGGGCGCGAGAAATGAGGAGGCTGGAGACATGATTATTTTGCCGCAGAAATGCCTCGATTCTCGGGATGGTTATTAAGATAAGATCCGTTGGGATATGATAGAATAAAAAAATGAGTTTAATGGAAGATGACGTCATGGCGGGTTACCAGGAATCCAGAAGATGACGTCACGGCGGGTTATAACCTTCGCACAAGCAGAAGCCGGAAGATTTTCTCTTAAAGGGATTGAAGATTGACATGAACCGGTTCAAATCAATCTGGGGCCTAATGTTGAGGATATAACCATTAGAGTCACCCGCCCAGAAGGGGCCGGGTTACGTCATAATGATCATCACGTGAAGCCCCGTACCAAGCTTGAGGACGGCAGGTCAGTAATGGGCTTAAGACCCGAAGATGGCTTAAGGCCCGTAGTGATAAACCGCCGTTATGGTGAAGCTTGTAGTGTAAGGCAAGAATAGTTAAGAGTCCGAGCCGGACACTGTTATAAGCCGGCCGGGACTCTGAGAGCCGCGGGGCGTCAACCTCTCTATATAAAGGGACGACCCGGCGGCGGTTCAGGGACAAGTAAGATCAAATCGATAACCAGGCAGGGCGGTTTAGCTCCTGGTCGTCGAAACCCTAATCAATACAACCTCAACTGGACGTAGGCTTTTACCTTCACTATATGGGGCCGAACCAGTATAATCCTCGTGTCCTTTGTCCCGCTTAACCCCTTTAAGCTTCCTAGCTGCGATGGCTCCACGACTAAGTCCTTGCACGAGGACATCTGCCGTGATAATTCCACGACATTCCTCGTACACGAACTCGTCTCCCGGCTCTACCCACAACAAGAACACAAGCAACGGAACCATAATCAATCACGGGAAATGCACAAACAACATGATGCAATACATGTATGATATGCGAGATGTGGTATGCGATGCATATGCGTGCTCCGGAAGAAAAATGATGAACAAGGCAGTAACTTGGCAAACCAAGCATGCCACTGGAAAGATGAGATGATTTCGGTCGAAATCGATATAAAGATCACCGGAAACGGATGCACGGTTTGCAAATAGCAAGCAAAACAAGAATGACACGAATCTGCGATTAACAGCATGATAGCACTTAGAATACATCAAGTAACTATGCTACAGCACTCCAACATAGCAACAAAGCATATGAAAGTAATCCAAAGGAGATGCTTGACAAAAGAGGAACACCGAGCTACGGCTAGATCACACCATAACAGGTTCAAACAAGCATGGCAAAAGTGCAAAAGATATCAGGTTCACAGACTTGGTGAAATTACTGGACATGGCAGAAACAGCATCAGGTAGCAATATTCAGAGCAACCAACCAACATTCTACAGGAATTTAACATAGCAAAACAAGGCATGGCATGAATCTACTACATGCATAGAACAAAAATCCCTTGCTGACCATAAGCCAAAAAGGGCCATAAGATATGATGGCAACCATGTAAACATAGCAATTTTCGTTAACAGGTTTCAGACTTAGCAGAAAACAGAGCATGGCAGAAACAGTAATATGAAGGCATCTTGGTGAGCTTGATTCACTCACCACAAGGCAATGCATGACAAAAAAAGCATACCTACAGCAAGATGGCATGTTTATGAAGCTATCCATGGCAAGAACAAATACATATCATGAAAGGATTAACTACAACAAGCTTGGCAAAATTGAATAACACGTAAACAATCTGCCAGAAATATTTTATAGCAAAAGTAGAGCAAGGTTAAGACATGCTATGGCACTCCATAATTGCAAACAGGGGCATGGATGGATATAGCACACCTATATCTACAAAACATACTTACTGAACATCTCCAAAATAATAATGGATCTCTCTGTAGCCACATGGATACATAGCAACAAAATAACAGCAGTCACAGACTTGGCAAAATTACTGTCCCTGAAATCAGAAACATCACGAAGTCTAGTTTGCATACTTGTGCTAGTCACCACAGAGATCAAAAAAATACATGGAATACACCTATGTAAAGATGGTATGGCATAAATCAAAACACATGTAGAGCTCATGCCCATAAGATGCACACATCAAATGCAACAAAAATAACAAATCCTCAAGTTCTGATAAGTAACAGCAGTTAACAGCAATTAGCACTCTTGCACCGGAGATTTGGGCATCAATATGGACTCAAATGAACATGGCACAATGGAACAAAATGAGGAGCATCTCGTAACGAACATTTCTATATATTACACACACGAAGCGGAGCTATATACAGAGAGTTATGATGCAATGAACAGCAGCACATATTGTAAGAAATCTAGGACTTG
>NC_057811.1:338993068-339004078 GCF_018294505.1 Triticum aestivum | reverse complement strand
GAGGAGCTCGGGAGGAGGCGGCGCACGGGCGACCGGAGGGAGGAGCTCGGGAGGCGCGGGCTCCCGCGGGGCGGCGGCGTCTCGGGAGGCGTGGAGGCGCCGGCGATGGCGTCGGTGGCGAGGAAGATGCGGCGGCGGCGGCGGGGCGCGCCGGGCGGCGGAGCGCGGGCGCCGGGCGGAGCGCCGCGGGGAGGAGGCGCGCGGGCGGCGGCGGCTCGGGCCGCGGGCGTACGGGCGGCGGGGTTGCTGACGTGGCGGCGCGGTATTGGCTGTGGGCGGCGGCGCGATTTCGTCCGGCGCCGGGCGGACACGTCCGGCGGCGCGGAGGAGCGGGCTAGGGTTTCGGGGATCCGGAATTTCGGAGTGGAACACATATTTATAGGTAGAGGGAGCTAGGAGGCTCCAAATGGAGTGTGGTTTTCGCCCACACGATCGTGATCGAACGACCTAGAGCATGGAAGTGACTTAGATGGGTTTTGGGCTGTTTGGAGGGTTTTTTGCTGCAACACACAAAAGGACTTTGCGGTTACCCGGTTAACCGTTGGAGTACCAAACGACCTCCAAATGGTACGAAACTTGACAGGTGGTCTACCGGTGGTATACCAAGGCCACTTGGCAAGACTTGGTCCATTTAGGGAACGTTCAACACCCGCTCACGAAAAGAAACAAGAGGGGTGCGCCGGAGGAGGTGGGAGTGCCGGATTGCAAAACGGACAACGGGGAAAATGCTCGGATGCAAAAGACGAACACGTATGCAAATGCAATGCACATGATGACATGATATGAGATGCATGACATGAACAAAATGCAAAAACGAAAACGAAACCCAACCACGGAGGGAAAATCATAACACATAGCCGAAAATGGCAAGAGTTGGAGTTACAAATATGGAAAGTTACATCCGGGGTGTTACAAGAAGAAACGAGAAAAGCGTCCTGGTCCAGCGTTAGCCTCTCGAACGACGTACACATCCTCGTGTGCCCATTCTGCATGCCAGGTACTCACACTGAAGAGGCAGTGTGAGTACTAATCAGCGTGAAAAATGTGCTACCCCAAAACTTAGTACTCTCTTGTAATAAATCAGCGACAATTAATATGAATCAGAGAAAGTAAAATTTTGCTTACTCAATATCACAATGTTACAACTACCTTGTAATCTCTTGACTAACAATATAGTTTCCTCTGCCTGCCCACGGTTGAGCCCTGGGATTTGATGACGGACTTGAAAAGCCACATACAGACGCTTTACGCCCAATCATTCCGAATAACATTTGCATCCTACAAATACAGTGTGCGACACGGCCCTAGTTTTGCAGCTGCTTTCCTGTAGTTGGACTGGCCGGTTGTGGGGAGGAGAATGCGAGTGCCTCGCCTTAGTAGATTTAGGTTCAGGGTTTTTCGAGCGGCGACGGGGTGGCGTTTGGATGAATGACAATGTTTCTTTTTTGAGTTGGTCTCGAGTTCGTCCATCTGGACGGAATCGACATGGCTCTGGCATAGATTCTTGTCGTCTCCTTAAAGCGGCGAGGCTAGGGTTTCTCGTAGTGCATGTGCGACAATGAGATATGGTGTGAAGCATTTCAAATCAATTCAAGGGTTCAATGATATATAGCACCTGCGGCTTCAGGGTGCTGGTCCTTAGTGCACATGCACGAAGACTTTTTGACTGTTATCTACAAGTTCAGTTTGGCTCCGGTAGGGGAGTGACGACTTGGCAGCGGTAGTGGTCATTTCGTCGTCTGAAAATCTTGATGTGATTTTTTATTATGTTTGAGTGATTTGTTATAATAGATACATGTGCTTTTTCGAAGAAAAAGCCTCTACGTGTCAACGGTGTGATCAACTAGCCTCATTAGTACTACCTATCAAAATGGCTACACTAGTGTATGAAAATGTCTTACATTTTAATACGCAGGGAGTAATTGTACGTTAGTACATGTATACACTCCTTGGGCCGATGAGAGCTACCAACGAAAGTGTATCAGTTTTGCTAAAGCACATCTGATTCCGAGTAGATGTGAGCTTGGGTGAACAGTAAAGAAAACAACAACAAAAAAACTGTGTGAAACATTAACAAATGTTTTGATAGCTTGCAAAATTTCATCATAAAACGACATTCATGGGAAACGTGGCAAAAAAAACACTCCAAAATGCGTTTGAAAATAATATTTTGGAGCATCGATTTTGTTGTTTTTACCACATTTTCAGCAAATATCATCTAGTGATGAAATTTTACAAGATATCAAAACGTTTGTCAACGTTACATTTTTTTAATTTTACTGTTCACCCGAGGTAGCTCGGCATTAGAACAGCACCTTCGGTCTCCTAGGCACTTTGATTATTATTTTCAACCCTGACTGTTGAATCAGACTTGATCCATGTTACTAGTACTCCGTCCAATGTTTGCTTTTCCTTCTAGCCGGTATATGGTCGTTGGAAAGATCCTGACGCATTACTCCCAATTAACAACGTCCTACTTCCGTGATATTAGTTCCAGTCTTCTAGATAGATTAGATTCCAATTGCGGAGTGGAAGTGCTGCCGCGTGGCAGTAAACCCTCCAATTTGTAAGCCTCCTCCGGATTCTGTTCTGACGGGATCACTCAACGACGACTTAACGTACTACTCACAGCAGTTGACAAGTTGAGATGCATGCATGAGTAGCGCTGGCGCGGCTAATCCAAACAGTGCTAGGCTATCAGCTGAAGCAAACACATGCATGCGCTTGTTATTTTTCTGGGTGAAGGCCGGCCTTAAAAAACACTTTACAGATGTATAGGTTGTGACTTTGTGACATGTTTTCGTACCATTTTAAAACAATTGTGCCTCAGTTTACCAGATTTCAGACCTATAATTCACACTTACCAGCCTCGGCCTCGCAAGAGGTCACCCAAGTTTTAGCATCTCATCATTTGATAGGGCTTCATTCCTCGCTAACTCTATTTTAAGTCCAGTAATCACATTGGTTTTGAACATATGTGCATGGTAGGCTAATGACATTGACAGGTACAGTAAAATAGAGAGAGTGAATCTTGAACTGACAAAACTCACATTGCAATGGATTCACGCGAATGAACCTTGATTCTTGTGCCTTCTAGAACACCGCTTGATACTGCCTGTGTCAAGTGTGGAACTGAACTTCTGAGAAGATATTCCAAAGCAGGAAAAGCACTGCATTTAGAGCGTGTAATAACGACGCTATGGCTAGGTTTATAGCTAGGCTGATCTTGATCCTTGTGGTGTGCACCCTATGTAGCTACACATGAAGTCCCAACGGAATTTATGGCACCAAAAGGCAAACACAACTGCATAGACATTGACCGACAGATCGATCGATCTAATTCCAGTCTCCTTCCAAATATACATACATAAACAAGCACCCACACTTTGATCTTCACGTAATTTACATTACATACATATCTATGCAGTGTAAGTATATATCAACATCTACCTATGTCGTCGATGCTTACGTTGATCACCCGTGACATGCATGCGCTGGTAATATTCTATCGTCCTCACTCCTGTAATCCTGTACACAGTGCACAGCTCCAGGCCAAGCTCCCAAGATGAGTCCAAAGCGTAGGCCGTCGAGAACTAGGAGCCACTAATTATTGGCAGCTTAATTTACACCTAAGTAATCACCATGCTTAGCTTACTCTTTTCACAGGCTCTACAGTTCCTGGCGTCGACCGTACCGGCGGCCCGGTAGTTCCGCCAGTCTCAGTTCACGGTGACCTCCGGGAAGCTACCCAGCTGCTGGCGCGGCGACAGGCTGCCGAACATCCCTTCGGCCAGCAGCTGATCCCACGTCCAGCTAGTCGGTGACGCCAGCGGGAACGACATCTCGTAGTAGCCGCCGGCATCCGACGAGGATGGGGTGGTGGTGCCGGACGTCACCGTCGAGGTCGGCGTTGAGGTGAGCGACGACGCTGGCGACGCGGACGCGTCGGCCTTGCTGTGTTTCGTGGCATCCCGGACCACCTCGACGCATGGCTCGGCCGCCTCTTGCCGCTTCCGCTTGTTGTGCGACGTCGGCGCCGCGCGCGCGGTTTGCGACGGCGGCGGGGCGACGAAGTCGGTGGCGCCGCGGGAGCCGACCTCGTTGGGGAAGTTGAGGATGGCCTTGGCGCCGCGCATGCGGAAGGCGGCGCGGTCGTACGCTCGCGCGGCCTCGATGGAGGTGTCGTAGGTGCCGAGCCACACGCGCGAGCCGCGCTTGTTGGGGTCCCGGATCTCCGCCGCGAACTTGCCCCACGGCCGCTGGCGCACGCCGCGGTACTTCCGGAAGTCGTTGGCGTCCACGGCCGCCGCGGCCTCTGCCGCCAGCACCGGCGCCTGCGCCCAGGCGTGCGAGGCCGGGGGCAGCGAGATGGTCAGCGACGGCCTCCGGGCGGGGTCCGACACGGGGGACGCCTCGCCGCCGAACCGTATCATGACCGGCTCCGCGGCGGCGCGATACGCCGCCGCGTCGGCGTAGTCGGTCGCCGTCAGGTCGACGAAGGCGGGCAGCGGCTGCGGCAGGAACTCGGCAGGGATGAAGTCCGGCTGCGCGGCGAAGTCGTCCGCCGCGGGGAGGGGCAGGAGGCCGCAGGGGTCGGCGCCGAGCAGCTGGAGCCGCAGCTGCTCGTGGATGTACTGGAGCGAGAAGTCGTCCATGTCGCCGCCGAAGTCCATGGTTTGATCGATCGGAGCAGAGCTGAGGTCGGCGGCCGAGAGAGGGAGAGGGAGACAGACAGAGAGCTGAGCTGAGCTCGTGTTGGATTTGGAGGCGTGTGTGCGAATGCAAGTCCAGCTGCGTGGAGAAAGCTAAGGTGGATTCTGCTACTTATAGGTGGCCGGCCGGTCAGGAGGGGGGCGAGGAGAGGAGAGACAAATTTCTCTCTCTTTTCTCCGTGTTTCAGTGAGCCGTGGTGAAACACAAGTGCCAAAGGGGAGGGGCGGGAAGTGTGAAACTACTGGGTGATTTTGACGCGCGGGGTGTAGGGGCCACGTAGTACGTTTTGGTAGCGTGGTGTTGTGGTACGGTGATCGGCTAGCTAGAAATGGAAATGGAAGCATGGAACTGTAGGCAAAAGGCACAAATTTAACCTCGAGGCAAAACTATTTTACAAAGTGAACTGTTTTTGAAAGTATTTCATCCAGTTAACCTTTAATGTGTAGCGCCTGACAGCAAGACGCTGCACTTTACTGTGCAGCGCCTAACACTCAGACGCCACCTGTGCAGCTCCTTACAGCTAGGCGCTGTAGTGCCTAACTGTCAGGCTCTGCATAAAAGGGTCAGCAGTGTGAGATATTTTCAGAAACAGTTCAGTTTGTGAAATATTTTTGCTTTGAGGTCAAATTTGTTAATTTTGCCGGAACCGTAAGGCCGACTTGACTAATGAATGTCTAAAGGCGTTGCCGAGCCAATAACTCATGCTTTTGCAACGGAAGGTGATGGTTTTAGGACAGACGATGCAATTGTGTACACATTCCAACTTTCAAATGCCCAGAGAGAGGGTAGCTACCCCAAGGGTTCATTCGGAGGCCACCCCGCCATCCTTCTCATGATTCAAATTACGAACTATTTTCCAGGGTTTTGCTAATTCTCACACAATTGAATTAGAGTTTACGCCAGTTGATTCTGCGAAAGAGGCGAAACCCCGAGCCCAGGATCAAGGGCGCCGCGGCGAGCATCAACATGGTATGGAGAAGTCGGAGAGGACTCGGACGAGAGAGTGGGAGCCGACAACGACATGCCTGCCCAAGACAACGCAAAGGGAGGCGAGTCCGAGGGTTGGACAGGTGGGGGCCTTAGCTTGGGACGAGGAAACCTCGGCGAACGGCAGCGAGGCGTGCCTGTCGGCGAGTCTCGGACAAGAGGTTGCCAGAGGTGAAGCAGGGTGGAGGCGGAGGAAGAAGGGGGTCAGTGGAGTAGAAGATGGCCATGGAAGAAGATGAATAATGCTAGGTGGGAGGTGCAGGGTTGCCATTGGAGTCTCATATGTAATCGACTCGACATTTTTTTTTCAAGTAACCTGGTGGACATGTGGTTCCCTTTTTCTGATATATTTCTCATGTTGAGGTATTTGAAAACTGGATTATATTTTTAATGTTTTCGGTGAATGATTTCATTTATTTTAAATAGTTCTACATTCAATGCCATAGGCGTCATGACCCTGGGCAAGCTCTGCGGTAAGTTGTCTTGAGTGGAGTGTTATGCTAGGAAAACAACGAAAGAAGAAAAACATAATCAACAAGGTCTAAAGGGAAAATATGAAAAGTCCAAGAAAAATGAAGTGTGTTGGTAAGAAAAGTACCATGGAAATTGACCTCACTAAAGACACTATGTTAACAAAAGGAAGAAAATGACAAGCAATAAAAAAATGAAAGTATGGAGGAACAAAAGAAAATTATTGTTTTGGGATTGATGTAGTACTTTTTTTCTCTTTGGGGGAGGGGGGTGGGGTACATTCCAGTGTAATTAACAAATATATCCAATGTATTGATCAGGAGGGCGCGAAAATACCATGCACCGTGCACCACCCACTAGTTGCTACTTCCTCCGATCCAAAGTACATACCACAGTTTGAACATGATTAGTTTAAAACTACGATACTTATTATAAACCAGAGATAGTAAATAGAATAACTGTTGCAGTTTTAAACCGGTGTTAGTTTCACTAGCCACTCTCTTAAAAAACAAAACGAACCGGACTACCGCATTTTAGCTTTTACCCATTGATCTTTGCAAATTATTGCATGTGCGATTGCGAACTACTACCGAATGTCAGTGTATGTCATCAAAAATTGTACCATTAGAAGCTAAGTTTAAATACGATTTCAACGATACAATTTTTGTGACATGCATTAATATTTTATTAATTAAATCTATAATCAAACTTTGATACAAATTACCAAGGGCATCAATAAACCAGGACGGAGATAGTACTTCACTGGTTTTGCATACGCGCTGCGACATAGGATGATACGTATCGGTCGGTTTAGGAAAGGAAAGGTGGCGAGCGGGACCCGAAGCAACTATGAGCCATGTGCAGATGATAAGCAGCAATGGACTCGGTCCGCTACTCCGGTTATAATCTACGTAGTCTAGAGCTAGTCGATGGATACCCGTGCCGGCCTCGAGTCAGGATCTTAATCAGTCTCGCAACTTGGGTGTGGGAGAGGTCGGCCATAGTACAATCTCCGTACGTGTTGCACACCATACATACATTCGCTGTTACCGCGCTTTTAACTCGCTGTTGTGTGCGTGTTGATGGAAAATCAAGGACAAACGTTCACATAGACAGGTGCCGCCAAAATGAATGGCTCGATTAACTAACGCGGCGCACAGAGGACTTGGTCTAGCTGCTCTTCACCAACCCGGGGTTGCATCCGGCTCGTAAAACTCGTTGTGGTGCCAATCATAACTCGTGCACATGCACCACTACACGAGCCGCTGGATCATGGCATCACCTTTCTCCCTCGACGCGAGATCAACACAACACAGATTGACGGCGACGAGTGCAGGTGCAGCTGGAGGATTAAATGAGACGGTGCCGGACTGTTTGGTCCGTACGTACGTGGCGCCAGACGGCGACACGGCCGATCAGACATCGAGTTACCTACTCACACAAACTGGTCGACACGTGCCCGTCCGTGTTCTTCTCGTTTCCCAGTTCCCACGGCCCACAGGGTGGTTGTTTGGGTTTGAACCTGAGCTTGTACACATGCATGCACACTGCCGGTATGCTGCCAACAGTTTCTATCTGGCGGTAGGGGTCTTGTCAGGACATTTGATGGAGTTGTTGTTCACGGGCAATTATTGGGCATGTTGAATTTTCCTTTTCCGAAACATGTGGAGTTGTGGACCTTTGCATCTTACGATTGTTTCAGTGGTAATTTCCTGAAGTGATGTGTGTAGAGATTTTCGGAAGAAAGGCGGGAAGCCTGAATGGGACGACGAGGTGGCAGCACGAAGCTGTTCTTTGCCACCTTCTAGGCCCGGGTTCAGAACCCGGATTTTGTTTTTTTTAGAATAGAACCCGGACTGTTTGGGCGGTAGGAAGCAGGCAGACCAGGCCAAACGGGTGGACTAGGCACCAAGAAGAACCGAACCCCATTTGCGGTTCGGGTTGACCCCCGGCCCCAGACAGACGACGCCAATTTAGCGCAGGCCGCGCCCCGAGCGGCGCGGCGAGCCACCGGATTTTCTCGCGTTTTGGACCCCGTCCCGCGGCCACGACGAAATCCGGAACCCCTCCTTTGGACGCTTTGTGCGTAAGCCTCGCTCGATCTTGCTGGGTCGACTCGACCCGTGATGTGGATCAAGCCGTGCGTGCGTGCGTGCCGGCCGGCCGAGCGTCCAGACACGCGCGGCACGGCACAGAGTGCCAGGTCCCCTCTTTGCGATGTCACCCTTTGGATTGGACCCAACCACTACACCACACCACTCCACGTCCTCTCATGCATCCAGCTCTTCCGCCGGGGTCGATCGGGCCACGCGGTTTCGTTCGTGCGACTACACTCCAAACTTATCCGCTGCATAGATGTCTCCGTTTCTTGAGTCATCGTGGTCATGCATGCATGCCAATCTCAGGCAGCGCAGTGCAGCTAGTAGATCACTGCGGCACTCTCGGATCAGACCGCCGTTCAGGCATCCACGTTCAGACCAGATCACCGTTCAGGCACCCACGCGTTCGCTTGCTTACCGGCAGTGCTCTCTGCTTTTAACTAATCATCATATATAGTAAAAGATCGCCGCCTGGCCTTAGCCGTGGTCCTCCAGTGACCATATTATTTTTACGACGGCACAGTCCCTATACAAGGCTGAGCTATCATGGAACTGGTGATGATAACTGATAAGTGGTTACATGCCCTAGGTTCGAACGAAGTGAATAGACAGGCAGAGACAGGGATACATGATCGGAACTTGCAGGGTAAAAACACAAGTCGATCGACACATACATACGCTCGCCATCGTCGTAAAACCTGCCAAGTCACCTCAGCACCGCACCCACATTTTGTCTTCGAGAATGTCTCAGCATCCACGTCACCCTGTCACACCGCCGCCTGGGTTGTAACGAGCTGCTACCAATCCCTGTTGAGGAGAAGGATCTATCGGTGTTGCAGGAAAGAAGGGAGTACTTGTCACGCTGTTAGGTTTTATGTTTATCTATTATGAAAACATTAGATTAGAAAACAGCGGCATTGCTTTGAACGCATGGACAGACGAATCTGTAACATCGCTTATGCCCAAAGTCGTCGTGTCTACCTCGGAGCTGAGATCGATGCCAGCAATCCGCGTTCTCCGGACTCTGGAGCTACCGATGCACATACGTGTTTATGAGTAGCTTTGCGAACCCAGACACCTGACCTCCATCGGCCGACGCCTTTGCCGCGGTGCAATTGCCAGGCAAGGTCTCTTGCTGCGCGATGGGAGCGAACAAACCCGCAATTTAGTCCTGGCCATGGGAAGCCCGACCCGGCCCGGCCCGACACTGCTCCCGGGCCGGGCTTGGGCCTAGATTTTTAGCCCGATGGCCGGGCCAGGCCCGTCGTTTTTGTGATTTCCTGAAGAGGCCCGGCCCAAGGCCCGCCGGGCTTTTACGTGTTCGGGCCGGGCTCGGGCCTAAAAACCAGGCCCAATGGCCGGGCCTGTTTTTTTGCCTCGGGCTTGGCTAGGCCCGGCCCAGCCCGAGGTTTGGCCAGGTGCAGCGGCAAAATTATTCTCTCTCTCTCTATCTGACGGGCCCTAGGCCATGGCAAAAGGTGCGGCGGCCTGAGGCCCATCTCAAATAAGGGCCCCCTATATATACATACTTAAATAACATAGCTGGTTCTTCTAAAAAAAACATCGCTGGTACTTGATCCGCCTAAGTTGGCCAATGAGCTTATTCTGCCGTCGAGGAGTGGGATCGGGCGAGGATCTCCCAGGTTTTCCTGCCTACATACGCTCAAGCAGTTTTGTCCATCCCGCTTTGCACACGAACAGCTTGATGATTTTTGGTCATGAGTACATGAGCGAAATGGTGCTTTTTCCGAACGCCCGGTATACCGCATGCTGGTATCAACTAAACTTTGTCGAGACGCATGGTTGGAAGGTCGTGCTGACAACTCAAATTCTGAGAGAGATAAAAGCATGGACGAAAATGTGGAAGATTGATGTTCCATAAAAAATAAAAAATAAATATGTGGAGGCTAGCGCAACCGTCCTTGCCAACTTCAGACTTGCTCAAACACCGGAAGATGGCAGTACAATCAGAGTGTGGATTTTGTGGCTCTGAAGATTCATGGTGGCCTTCTTTGATGGAGTGTTGTAACATGGCACGTTGTGTTTGGGCATTAGAGGATGAAGATCCGGTGAAAGTTATGATGCAGTGTAAAGAACCAGATGCAAAACGCTTCATTTTCTCATCGATGGACTCTATACCACATGAGGATTTTCATCAAGATACTTGTAACACTATGAGCGATTTTGCAATGCTTGGAGAAAGGCTATCCATGAGCATGTATTTCAGGGGCCGTTAGCTACTAATCAATTTGTCAAGAATTATCTAAGGGAGCTTCTGATTTGCAAACCCTTGAAGCAACATGCAGCTGTTCGAATACCTCCGAAACAACATCGCAAATGGATCCCGCCGCCTGCAGGAATTGCAAAAATTTGTGTTGATGGTGACGTGCCACGCGACGCAATGGAAAGGACTTACATCGCAGTTTGCAGGGATTCCATTAGAAAATATCTAGGCTCTTCGGCGATAAAATGTTAAACTGTAACTGGCCCAAGATCATTGGGGGCTTTAGCTTGTCAAGAAGCTCTCTCACTTGCTCTTGACTTATCTCTTGCAGACATACAGATAGTTTCAGACTGTCAAGGTGTGATCAAAGATATCCATGAAAATATGGGTGGGCTACACTCTAGCATTATTAAGGAGATCAATCTTACATCTCGGCAGTTCTCTTGCCGTTCCTTCATCTTCGAAGGAAGAGAAACTAATATTGAGGCACATAGCCTTGCTAAACATGCTATAGGC
>NC_057811.1:338929614-338992760 GCF_018294505.1 Triticum aestivum | reverse complement strand
ATTCGATAAGTTACCTATGGTTAAGTACATGTATCTTATAATTATTACTTATATCATGTAATCACATATACATGCTGTAGCAAGACTATATTTGCTAATGAATTATAGTTTTGATTTTTATATGTTTTATAATAGTTTTCATGATATGCAATATATACCGGTGAAAGTATTTAGGGGCTGTTTGGTTTATAGCCACATATTGCCACACCTCACATTAGGCAAGTTTGACCAAGTTTGATGGGTGTTTGATTCTAGCCACACCTAAGGTAAGAATGTTTTTATGAGCAGTGAACCCCACATGTCATAGACACAAAAAGTATGGCAATATTTTCTTAGGCAAGCCAAAGTGTGGTTAACAATTTGAACAACTCAAGTTAGGCAAGTATGGCAAGCATGTAATGTGGCAATATAAGGCAACAATTTGAGCAACTCAACTTAGGCAAGTATGACAGATGTGTAATGTGGTAATACAAGGCAAACATAGTTCCAATCCAAACGGCCCCTTATGTTACCCTCTAATACCTCATTTGCACTAGGTCTTCATAACTCTAGGGCCGGCCATGACTCTGACCTTCGGTTGACCGCTTCTAGAGGTGATTACGAAAGAAGCACGGCCATACCCAAAAAAGCGCATTCTTGGACTGGCATCGGTGGCCGCATGCGGTTGATCCGTTCGTGCGAGGTTTGTCCCGCAGCGACGGACAACGCGGATCAGCGAGAATTCCCGGTGATTGTTTAGCTGGAACTGAATCCCGAGATTTGGACATCGCCGTATTATTAAGAACGCGATACGGGACAAGGGAGATCACGAGCACGCGAACCTCATCAGTCCAGCTGAAAATGGCGTGACCTAACTTTATTTGGCAACTTGTCTGTGGGTCTTGGGGAGACTCCTCTCTGTTTTGACTGCTTCAGGTGTTGCCTCCAGAGTGAGACAAAACAGTTTCGAGTGTAGCTGGAATCACCATGCATTTTAGTATGCTACATTTGTACTGACCAGTTAACCACTACCGGCCTGGCGCCATTATCTTATCCGCAATGTTGCTTACTTTCATGGATCATGTGGAACTGAGAGGTCGTGATTGCGTGGAATTCGGTCAGGTACTCAATTAGTACGACGTGTTCAATAACTGAATATGCAGCATGGCCCAATTATTACAGACTCGGCTAAGTCTGTTTGACATCTAAACTGGAGCTAGCAGATGCCGCGTACGGATCAGCTTGATGAATATTAATAAGTAGACTTGGTCTCACTAAATCGAGGAAGTAACTGACAAATTTTTCACCTAAAAGCTCATAACAGACGAGGATGTGCGTCAGAAAAACAGTCGCTTCGTTAGCCTGCAGCTGCAAGTAGCCCGTGACCCGAACTTGTCAGCAATTTGCAGTGGCCAACTTGAGCTTTTTTTTGGAACTGGCATAATGTTACAAACAGTGAAACAAGAAGGGGAAAATGTGTTCAAGTGTGTATTCGGATTACCTAGTCCTTTTCATCAGTTCGGACTTTTGATTGCGCTACCGCTGGCTAGTGCATGAAGCTTAATAGGGAAAAGAAGACATATGCCCCGAATGCTACGCAAGGAAATCCGGGCAAAGAAACTACATCTCATATATATTTCGTTAATCATTTCAGCTGTAACTGATTTGTGTTGGATTTTCAGTTCAGAAAAGACTCCTCATATACTCCCTGAGGGAATGAAACTACCGCCGAGCCGAAAAGACAAAAAACAATCTAAAACCCTCGAGAAATATTCACATTCCGTTATTCTCTGCACAAGCTGTACAGAGACTAGAAGGCTACAAGCTGCACAGGCTGAATATCAGGAGATGTCCATTGCTTCCAAAATCTCAAAATGCATCAGCAGACTGCGTGGTCTACCACCAAAATACCTCTTTTCAGATAGCGTCAGTCTCCCTTCACATTTGTTGGCCTCGTCCTGAAGCAACCGCAGCATCGTGTTTTTCTCGGCCAGGATCCATGGGCGGTTCGGATCAGACCACTGCCGCGGAGTCCCATGAAGGACAAAACAGAGACTATCAGTAGTCTGAGAGACATAGCTGGCTATCCCCTTGATCACCGCATGATCAGTAGTGTATGCTCCAGGACAACTGAGGCCCACATCCAAATAATGGAACTCGGAAATACTTGATAAAATATCACTAGCTGTAGCAGGAACAAGTAGATCAGGGGTCAAGAGGGCTGAGTTTTGCCGTGAAACATCAACTGAACCTTTTGCTGATTTTGAGGCCCAGTAAGAAAGTTCTGCCACAAGCTGGTTGACGACAACTCCGCCCTTACTGAACCCCAGGATGATAGTTTTAGGAGCACACGGCGGTAGCAACGATGCAGTAGGTTCTTGATTGCCTGTGGAATCATTCAATGACCCCCTCATGACCTTATTTTGTATCTGCTAACAAAAAAAGGGGATGAGAGGAATTAACAAGGAAAAGCGAAAGACACCAAGTTCTGAGTAAACTCTAGAATGTCTACAAGAAATGAGAATACGACTACAGTATGCTAATTCAGTGGGAAGACATAAAGCACGTAAAATGTACAGGTGCAATAAGATAAATACACAAAAGGGAAACAAAATGGCAAGATCTCATAAGAAAGCTAAAGATCTCCGTACGCACATATTAAAAACCAAAAAAATACATTGACACAAAACAAGAATGACGTATAACATATGCATTGTCATCAACTAGTAATGCAGTGGGGGTTTCTCCAATATTGATGGAAAGGATATATTTTCTAAGCAAGTTTGTTAAGGGTGCATGTTTTGGTTTCAGTTATCTTGGAAGGATCCCTGGCAGTACAGTTCTTGCTCCACTACACACAGTTATGTAAGATAGTAATACAAGACTGCGGAAATTCGTTATGGCTCTCAGGTCCAGATGCACCCGGAATCTGAACCACACTTTCCCCTAGTGATGTGCACCACAGTATGTATTCTAAGACTGCCAATGCAACCAGACTAGATACCGGAAATTTGTGGTATTAATATTACCTCTGAAACAGGTTCCTATCTTGGATTATTTGGACCACGGGATGCATTAAAGTGATTCTCTCCAAAACTGCCACACCATGAACAGGTTCCTATATGAGGTCAGCGACCAGGTTGTCTTCAGCATAAACATCGGTATCTTTGCTACCCTATCCACCGTCTCTCCAAGAACCCTGGTTAAATCATCTGCAGACTAATCCATCCATTAATTTAACATTGCATCAATCTCAACCAACTAAGGTATACGTCCCATGATGAACATGGTATAATGACATGTTGCAAGGCCACGAGGAGACTATCACTGGGCTCTGGGCTTGAAACACTCAAAGATGATGAAAGGGCCACGTCCAAACCTGTCTGCTCCATGGCAGCCTCCTGGGTCAGTGAGAGGCTGTTGTACTCGTGCACACCACCGACACAATGAACAGAAATGTACACGATTCCCACGTGAAATCCAAGACCAGTGCTCTAATACTCATAGCCATCCTCTGGTATTATATCAAACATGGCAATTTGTCATTGTTCGCTCTCTGGTTACTGGGTATAAGATTATCAGAAATGTTATGGTTCCTGCTAATATCTAACTCTGCAAAGCAACCCTGAGAGAACATAAGTGCACTGCAGCAGCTTGTCACACATATGCAAAGTGTAATGTCAGCACAGAAAGTAGTGAAAAGGTGGATCTGATAAATAAGAGGGCATTAATCACCATAACTAGATTAATCATCCTTAGACACACTTATTTGACCCACAGTCACCTTCTCTGTTTGACCTGGCTGCTGATGCTTTGTCAATTGTGATAACTAGAGCTGTTAAAAATAATCTTATCACTGGCTAAGCTACAAATTGCACCTGAGGGAGTAGCCATTCTGCAACATGCAGATGGTACCATCCTTCAGTTCCAGGATGACTTAGAGCTGGCAAGAAACCTTAAATTTTGACTGTGTCTGTTTGAGCAGATGTCAGGTTTGAAAACAATTTTTCAAAAAAGTGAAATTTATCTAACTTGGCAATGCTGCAAACAGAAACACTGAATTTGAGGGAATCTTAACCTGTAAAACTGGTAGACTGGCTATCCCTGTAGATGAGAAGAGAATTAGAAACGATGATTGGCACAAAACTGTACAGAAATTTGATCAGCGACTTGGGTGCTGGCAAGGCAGGACTTTATCTATTGGTGGCAGACTATCCTCATAAGTTCCTCCTTGTCCAGTATTCCAATACATGCATTCTTTCTACAGAATCCCAGTTGAAGGAAAAAGCAGGTTCACTAAGAGCCACATTTTTGTGGAGTGGGGAAAAACAAAAAGAAATATCATTTTGTTAACTGGCCCCAAGTTTACTTACCTAAAGATCATGGTGGCATCTGGATTTTAGATCTAGAAATCATGAGCATTGCTCTTCTGTCAAAATGGTTGCAGGAAGCTATTTAATAGCAGAGGTCGTTGGCAAGATTTTCTGACAAACAAATACTTGAGCTAAGGCAGGTTGTCACCAAAAATGGGAGCTCTCACTTTTCGTGAGGATTGGTGGAAACTGAAAACCTATTTCTTAGCTGCTGTAAAATTGAGATAGTAAATAGGAAGAAAACAAGCTTTTGGGAGGATAACTGACTTGGAGGAACCAGACTTGCTGAAAAATTACCCAGGCCCTTTCCAACCTCTTCAGAACATTATATTACATCAGGTTTTGCTCTAGGTTTTAACGCTCTAACTTTCAGAAGAGTTATAGTTGGAGAGAGACTAGCACAAATTCCCCCCTGACTGATGGGGAATACAAATTTGTTTGGCTTCTCTCCAGCTCTGTGAGTTTAGCATGAAGACTTTCTATGCTGTTATGCGAAGTGCTGGTGTAAAGTTAAGATCCCCTACATATCAAAACTTTCATTTGGCTGGTGCTTAGGAAAAGCATTCCAAAGAGGGGACTTTTTGGTGAGAAGGGGTGGTGATTTTGAAGCTTCATATCTGTTCTTTGGTAGCAATGAAACCATCACTCATCTCTTTTTCTCTTGTCCCCTGGCCAGATATATCTGGGATGTGGTTAGCTGTGCACTGGGAATTCGTTGCCAGTTTAGCTGAATACCTGGCTTATTTACTGGAAGCAAACGTGGGATGACTGCTGTTGAGGTTGCAGGGGTCATGTAGGGTATTTGGAAGGTGCGTAACTTGGCCTGCTTTCATAACAAATGGCCTAGCGATCCTGGTGTGGTCATCTTTCAAATTTGTTTCTGGATCCAACACGGGAGCTTGTCGCAGGGGAAGGAGGAGAAAGCTGGTACTGCACAGGTGCACAAGACTGTTGGAACAATTCGCTGTTGAGACCTTCCAAGATTAGCGAAGCTGAACGCCATGGATTTCGGCTGACGACATGACAGTGACATGGGATGGATTTTGGGCGCACGGCATCTGTCTTTTTTGCTCCTTTTTATTTTAGCTAGATCGCCTCCATTGCTGGGAGCTGAGCTCTACATATTTGTATTGCCGCTATTATCCCCTACTCCTTTAGCTTCTACTAGCTTTTGTTGCCCCTGTTATTGGGCTGGCTACTTTGGTAGTCGATGTGTGAGGCAGTTAAAACATCATTGTAATTCGTAAAGCTATGATTTCTAAAATGGAAATTGGGAGGAAATCCTTTCTTAAAAAAAACTTTATACACACTTAGCTTTAGATAGTCAGTTTATGTACAGTTTTTGTGAACTAAAATGGCATCTCATCAACCCAAATAGAGGATCCACGAATTCCCTTTCTTCAGAAATGGGTACAAGAAGTATTCAGCTAAACTATTTCCTGGATTTTATTTTAAAAATAACTAATTCCTGAATCCAACGACTACCTATGTATCAGCCCTGAAATTAAATGCACCTACCATATCCAGTAACAAGAATGTGACAACAGCATAAGAATTAAGACCTCAATTACTGTAACATCGTATTTGACCTACTCCTAGGTAAATCTTTGACTGCTGCAGAATTTCCCCGAAATTTACCACAACTTACCTCCCGAATACAATGTGCCAAGATGCTGGCAACGCCAGCCGCCGCCGGTAGGCCAGTGGGGTCATACCGCTCAGGGTCCCCAACGGTGTCCACGGCCGGCACAAGCTCTCGGTAGACCGCAAACGGCCCGGCAAAGCAAGCGGCATCGACCACCCACGCGTTGGCTTCCCCGGCGAGCTTCCCAGCGAGGACCTTGGCGAGGTAGGCGGCGTCCGACAGCCGCTCGATCGCCGGCTCGCCGGTGCCGGGGACGCGGTCGCCCGTGAAGAGGATCGCGTTTGCGCGTGGAACCTGGGCGGCATCAGGGTGTGAGGCTTTGGATGCTGTTATTGCCTTGGAGAGGGGAAAAAGGGCAGGCGGGTCACTGTTCATCCTTACGGCGAGGGCTTTGGAGGGCGTGAGGATGAGCGAGGCAGCGACGCGGAAGAGGGGGCCGCCCTGGGAGAGCGGGACGTGGACGACGCCGGTCCACCGTCCCATGGCCGCCGCGAGGTCGCCGGACGCCGGATTTGCGGGAGAGGGATCTCCGAGGCGAGAGGCCGGGGGACGATGCTGCTGGCTACTTCTCCTAGGGGGAGGCACTCAAGAACTCTGAAAGAAATGTTGATATGTTCAGTTAACTGCATCTCTTCAGGAAAACGCTTCGCCTGGATCTGACGGCTCCTCACTTAATGTTGTGGCGTGACCGGCCGATGCTAGTTACCGTTGATACAGTAACTCTTTAGCATTCTACTGTCAATGAAAAGAACTCTTTAGCGTTCCTGGTAAAAAGTATACTCATGACACGACTTCTAATACAATGTCCATTTTGCATTATATAGAGGCTACGTCAATTAATTCGGAACGGAGGGAGTACTTGAGCATTTTTCTTTCTTCTTCTGATTCGTCTTTTTCTTTTTTTTTCTACGAGTATATAGCATAAAACTTAGGGCGGTACCGGGCGCGTCCTAGCGCGTACGCATGATCTGAGCAGTTTCAGCCGCACGATGGTCCCTCTTCCCCAACTGCTTCGTTCGTAGAAAGAGAAGAAAAGGCCATGGCGGTTGTCATCGCAGGCAACCATGATCCTCCCCGGGCGTCAGCCAGTTTGTCGGTCGTCCTCGCCCGCTTGCCTCGCCGTCGGCCGTAGCTCTTAGCATTGCCGCTCCACATATGGTTGAAGCTTTTTCTCGCACGGTTGAAGCTTTTGTACACACTGGTTGAAGCTTTTTTCCAAAGGTCGACACCGGTTGTAGCAAACTCGGTGTCGGTGGTAGCACGGCAAAACCGCAGGTTGTAGCAAAACTGGACGCCGGTTGTAGCTCCTTGGTCGTAGGGTGCAGCTGTCTGTCGTCGCCGGCCACAAGTTCGCCGTCGTCGACCACCAAACTACACCGCAGAAGATTGTAGCAAATAGTGACGCCGGTTGTAGCAAAACAATGATACATTTGTAGCAAAAGAAAATCTGCTGTGGTTCCAACTCGCTTGTCGGTTGCAGCAAAAAACGCCTGCGGTTCCAGCTCTGGCTTCGGCCGGTTGAAGCAACAAAGAATGCTGGTTCCAGCATCACCTCCGTGAGTCTGGCGCCGCCGCTGGTAGCTGCATCCGTCCATCGCCATTGTAGCACCGCCCAGATGTCGTTGCAGCTCGTGTGTGTGCCACCGAAAGGTGTGGGTTGCCTTCAGAACGGAGGAAAGGAGAGTAAAACATGGCGCGGGGAGGGGATGTATCTGGAGGTAGGGGCGAAGGGTGTGCGATTGAGAGGATAAAGCGCGGTCCACATTGGGCCCCACCAAAAACACGCGTCTCGCGCGGGCGCTTGATGCCAGCGTGGCTCGCGTCCGACCGAGCGCTTCGGCCGGCGTGTTGTAGAAGCGAAGCGTTTTCCTTTTTTTCGAGGGAAATTGCCGTCGCTTTATTTAAGATCCAAAGCTCGGAATGTCATCCGATATTACATCCATGATACAGTCGGGGGACACCAAACCAGCTATTACATAAACCCTCCCCAACTCCTACTCTTGCTAATTCCTGTTGCTCCTGCCTGATTCTTTGCACGGCTGACATGTTGTCTAGCTCGATATGCACCCATTCGATGTTCAGCTCCAACGCCACCTGCAGAGCCTGCTTACAAACTAAGATCTCAGTAGCTTCAGGGTCAGTTATGTGTGGGAAGTGGTGGCAGAGGCCAGCAATGAAAGCTCCATTGTGATCCCTCATCACTGGTCCACCTCCACCATTGCCACCAGTTTTTCACACAACCATCTGAGTTAACCTTGACCCAACCCTCCTCCGGCACCTCCCACCTTTGCCTACTCTGGGCAGCAGGCTCCCGCACCCTTGGTTGATGAATGCCTCGGCATTCCCGCACATGATGAAGCACAGTTTCCATTATTTCATGCGCTGGAGCGATCTTCTTCTCGTAGCGAGCTTCATTGCGGGCTAGCCAGAGCCCATAGACTGCTTGCAGAATCACCTCGTGCTCTTCATCCTTGGCTCTCGTGAGCCAATCCAGCAACCATCTTTCCAACTCCTTGTGCGACCCCAACCAGCCGGGCGGAATGGCCACTTCGAGGCACAATTCTGTCTGCAACAGTTTCCAGAATAGCATAGAGTGGGGGCAAGACCAGAACCTGTGGTGGATTGTTTCCTCCCGGCCGCAGGCTGGGCAAAAAATACCACCCTTGGTCTGCCGACGATGCAGCTCCGATCCCACCGCAAGTCCATTTCGCAACAGGCGCCAGAAGTGAATTTTCACCTTCCCCGGGACATTAGAATCCCAAAGTGCGAGGAAAGCTTTGTGCTTGTCAACTGAAGAAGACGAATTGGGCTGTCCCGACCTCCTTCTATTCATTGTCATCCGCAGGTGGAAGGCAGAGCGAACGCTGAAGTTGCCATTTTTTGTGTAGTTCCACGCTAAGAAATCCTCCGAGCCAGGCCCCCCAACAGCGATTTGCTTGATGTCTGAGGCATCCGAGACGGAGAACATTTCATCAATCCTCTCATGGTTCCATGCCGTCCCTTCAGAGTTTAGCAGGTCGGCAACCTTTGTGACACCTTGGATATATTGCTGAACCAGTGGACGCATGTATCCATTCCTCGGGATCCAATTCTTGTGGTGAAGATTTACCCGGGGACTGTCACCAATCCTCCAAACCAACCCTTCCCGCAGTAGATCTCTACCATGGAGAATACTCCTGAAAGTATATGAAGCATTTGAGGGGCACGTAGTTGCAAGGATGGAGCTATCCCAAAAATACCTTGCCTTAAGGACTCTAGCAACCAGAGATGATGGAGAAGAGAGAATCCGCCAGGCTTGCTTGGCTAAAAGAGCCTGGTTAAAAGCTTCAGGGTCCCTGAACCCTAAACCACCATCTCTCTTTGGAGCACACATCTTGTCCCACGAGACCCAATGCACTTTCCTTTCACCATTCATAGCACCCCACCAGAATTTTGAAGAAATAGAAGTCAGGTTCCGGCACGTCTTCTTTGCGAGGTGAAAACAACTCATGGTGAACGTAGGTATAGCTTGCAGTCCCAATTTGATGAGAACCTCCCTAGCCTTTTTGGAGAGGCCTCGGCCCTTCCATCCCATTACTTTCCCTTTCGAGCTTTCCGTCAAGTATTTAAAAGTCCCATCCTTAGATCTCCCAACCTGTGTTGGTAGCCCAAGGTACTTCTCACTCAATGCTTTTGACTGAATCCCACTGTTTTCTTTAATTGTGTCTTATTCTCCTCAGAACATCCCTTCCCAAAAAATGGAGGACTTATTCAAATTTACCCTTTGGCCTGAGGCAGCCTCATATTTCACAAGAATCTCTCTGAGAGCCGTCATGCTGTCCTTAGTACCTTCTAAAGAAACAATGCTATCATCAGCAAATAACAAATGTGTTATATGGGGGCCAGTGCTCCCAAACGAAACACCCTTCATGATATTGTCACTTTGAGTCTTTTTTTAGCAAAGCTGAGAATCCTTCCACACAGAACAAAAAAAGATAGGGAGAGATGGGGTCCCCCTGTCGAAGCCCTCTAGACGGTAAGAAACATCTTGAGAGGCCACCATTAAGTTTAACAGAGAAGCTAGCAGTAGTAACACATCTCATGATCATAGAGATCCATTGGGGAGCAAACCCCATCCTGACCATCATTTGCTCGAGGAAAGGCCACTCAACCCTATCATAAGCCTTCATCATATCTAGTTTCACCACACAAAGACTTCTCCTCCTTTTCCTAGTAAGGACCGCATGCACACACTCGTAAGCAACATGCACATTATCCGTAATGAGTCGTCCTGGGACAAATGCGCTTTGCTCTTCAGAGATGAGAAAAGGCAAAATGATCTTCAATCTATTGGCCAGCACCTTTGTTGCTAATTTATAAAGCACATTACAGAGACTTATTGGCCTGAACTAAGACATTAACTCCGGAGAACTTATTTTGGGAATCATGACAATCACCGTGGCATTAAAGGAGTCCGGAGTAGCAGCCCCATTCAGGAAGTCCTTAACCGCTGCACAAACGTCCTCTTTGACAAGCGCCCAGTGGCACTGATAGAACAAGGCTGGCAGCCCGTCCGGGCTAGACGCCTTGGTTGGCCCCATCTGAAACAGAGCCTTTTCGATCTCCTGGTCAGAAAACTGTTCAATGAGCTTAGCATTCATATCATCAGAGACTGCTGGTGCTATATTGCTCAACACATCCTGCGCTCCTGCCGAGCCCTCTGAGGAGAACAACTGCTCATACAAAGATGCAGCAACTTCACGCATGTCCTCATTCACAACCGAGCGAGAATCATCTTCCTTTAGAAGCGCTTTAACCGTGTTTTTCCTCCTCCTGTGAGTTGCCCTGGCTTGGAAGTACTTCGTATTTTGGTCGCCTGCCTGTAGCCAATCCGTCCGAGACCTCTGTCTGTACGTAATCTCATCCCGCTCGTAAGTCTCACGTAGCTGATCCTCAATCTCCCTGACCTCCTGATTATGGCCAGTTTGGGCAGCTCGGATTCTAGCATCAACTAACTGTTTCTTAAGCTTGGCAATCTTCCTTCGGATAGACCCAAAACCTCTCTCGCCCATCTTTGCATACTTCCCAAAACAGTGGCCTGCCGTTGCCAAACATCATCCAATCCTTGGCCTCCGGACCAGTCGCCACCCATGCCTCCGCAACCATATCACCATATTGGTCATGCCTGGTCCAGGCCTCTTCATACCTAAAGGGTCGAGGCCCCCCTAACTTTGTGCATGGAGCCGTTTCCATAGCTTTAATCAAAAACGCTTGGTGGTCAGATTCTTCAGTAACAATATGCTCCACTGCCGACTCCGGGTAGCACTCCAGAAAGGTATCTGAACATACAGCTCTATCCAGCCTAACCTTGACATTGTCACTCCCTTCCCTTTTGTTATCCCAAGTATAAGGAAAACTAGAGAAGCCCATGTCAGCTAGACCGCAGTCGGCCAAGCAATCACAAAAATCTTCCATTTGGGCGAAGCTCCGTAGGTTACCACCAAGCTGATCAGTGTAGAAGAGAACCTCGTTGAAATCACCAGCACACAACCAAGGAAGATTATCCTGAGCCCTCAGGTAGCGAATAGCCTCCCAAGATTTATTTCGAAGATCCGTCCGTGGCTCACCGTAGAAACCAGTGAATCTAACAGTTTTGCCATCATGGACAATCGTTGCATCAATAAATTATTGACACCACGGTCGTACAGTTACATTAACGTGATCTCTCCACCACAACGCTAAACCACTACTTTTGCCCACACAATCAATAGCAACACCATTCTGAAAACCCAAACTCCACCTAATCCTTTCCATAGCCCTAGAATTATTTTTTGTTTCACACAGGAACACCACCGCAGGATTGTAAGACCGAATAAGGTCCCGTAATTCGCCAACTGTCGAGGCCAATCCCAAACCCCGATAGTTCCAAGATAGGAGATTCATTGCTCCCGGCGGCCCTACTGAGCAGGGTCTGCCATTCGTTCATGGTTCTCGGAGATGCGATCAAACACCGTAGACATCTTGCGTCTCGTGTCGCGAATGAAGGCATCTTGTGCACGCTGTCTGTCCAAATCACCCTTAGCAATCCACATTTTTTTGTTCCTCTCTTCGTACTCTCATGCCCCTCTCTGCCTTGAGAAGAAATGCCATGATGACGGAAACCCTCCCTTCGATGCTTCTTCACGTAGTATCCCTTACATCGGGAGCGTTCCCCATGCATACCGGGTTCCCCCAGTGGACCCCCCGAATCCATCCGGTGCATGCTTCGGTCCCTTCTGTCGTATTCAATATCCATGTAATCCGACTTGCCTTTGTTGCCATCGAACTCTTCCCTGCTCACATCTTGCCTTCTATGGCTACTTTGTTCCACAAGCTTGTCTCTGAGATCTCTTTCCCGCATCTGCTCCAAGCCATAGTGAAGTTCCTCCTCACGGAATCCCCTGTGTCTAACCGCATCCATATGACTATTATCAACCGATCCTTTCCCCTGTCTAGAGCTGCCACCAGTGCGGTACTCTGCAGAGAATGCAAAAATCAGAGCTGAGATTTCTTTAAGGAGGGATATCTCTCAGCCACGGGTGCCCTAATCGTGCCCAAGAGCCCTCACCACTCTGTGAACTAACAAAACTGTTATTATTGCTCATAGCAGCGCTCGAAGATTCATCCTTACCCTGGTTGTTTCGGCCCAGGGAGGCCCTTAACCATCCTTGAAGGAAATATGCCCTAGAGGCAATAATAAAGTTGTTATTTATATTTCCTTATATCATGATAAATGTTTATTATCCATGCTAGAATTGTATTAACCGGAAACTTAGTACATGTGTGAATACATAGACAAAACAGAGTATCCCTAGTATGCCTCTACTTGACAAGCTCGTTAATCAAAGATGGTTAAGTTTCCTAACCATAGACATGTGTTGTCATTTGATGAACGAGATCACATCATTAGAGAATGATGTGATGGACAAGACCCATCCGTTAGCTTAGCATAATGATCGTTAAGTTTTATTGCTATTGCTTTCTTCATGACTTATACATATTCCTCTGACTATGAGATTATGGAACTCCCGAATACCGGAGGAACACCTTGTGTGCTATCAAACGTCACAACGTAACTGGGTGATTATAAAGATGCTCTACAGGTGTCTCCGAAGGTGTTTGTTGGGTTGGCATAGATCAAGATTAGGATTTGTCACTCCGAGTATCGGAGAGGTATCTCTGGGCCCTGTCGGTAATGCACATCACTATAAGCCTTGCAAGCAATGTGACTAATGAGTTAGTTATGGGATGATGCATTACGGAACAAGTAAAGAGACTTTTCGGTAATGAGATTGAACTAGGTATGATGATACCGACGATCGAATCTTGGGCAAGTAACATACCGATGACAAAGGGAATGACGTATGTTGTTATGCGGTTTGACCGATAAAGATCTCCGTAGGATATGTAGGAACCAATATGAGCATCCAGGTTCCGCTATTGGTTATTGACCGGAGATGTGTCTTGGTCATGTCTACATAGTTCTTGAATCCGTAGGGTCCGCACGCTTAACGTTCGATGACGATTTGTATTGTAAGTTATGTGTTTTGGTGACCGAAGTTTGTTCGGAGTCCTGGATGAGATCACGTACATGACGAGGAGTCTTGAAATGGTCGAGAGGTAAAGATTGATATATTGGAAGGTAGTATTCGGACACCCAAAGGGTTCTGGAGTGTATTGGGTACATACCGGAGTACCAGAGGGGTTACCGGAACCCCCCGGGGGAAGATATGGGCCATAGGAGGGAGGCTAACTAGCCCACAAGGGGATGGTGCGCCCCCACAAGGGAGGAGGCTGAATTGGTTTAGGGAAGGTGGCACGGTCGGTGTCAAAAATGGCCGATCTCGAGTAGGGGGTCCCGAACTGTGCGTCCGAGGATCAAAGGTAAGAGGAGGCAGGGAACACGATGTTTACCCAGGTTTGGGCCCTCTTAATGGAGGTAATACCCTACTTCCTGCTTGATTGAATTTGATGAGTATAGGGGTTACAAGAGTTGATCTACCTCGAGATGGTAATGGCTAAACCCTAGATGTCTAGCCTGTATGATTGTGATCTATCTCTACGGATTAAACCCTCCGGTTTATATAGACACCGGAGGGCCCTAGGGTTGTACAGAGTCGGTTTACAGAGAACGGAATCTTCACATCCGAATGCCAAGCTTGCCATCCACGCAAAAGAGAGTCCCATCCGGACACGGGAGAAGGCCTTCTATCTTGTATCTTCACAGCCCATCAGTCCGGCCCATATCACATAGCCCGGACGCCCGGGGACCCCCTAATCCAGGACTCCCTCAGTAGCCTCTGAACCAGGCTTCAATGACGATGTGTCCGGCACGCAGATTGTCTTCGGCATTGCAAGGCAGGTTCCTCCTCCGAATACTCCAAAGCAGTTGGTCAAAAGAACTATGTTCGGCTCTGTATAATAGTTACAACCCTGAACCACAAGTGCAAAATACTTAAACAAAACAAGTCATGTCTACTGACAGTTTTCCGGCGAGACGTTATGTTCTGGCCTTATTATTATTTTGAACCATTTTCAGCCTCCCGCTTCGCGTTTCGAGGCGCGGTCTTCATTGACACATCTTGTTAAAGCAAAGATCGTGTCCCCTTATTGCGGGATTCTCATCAATATGGGTTTGGGTAATCCAACCGTGCCATTTGCACGACCCCTTGGGAATAGGCGAGTTTTAAGGCTCGTGGGGGATGCTCGATATTCACTGCCTTTATAAGAAGATAAGGATCCATCTTTTTACCCCACGCCTTCTTCCTCCTCAGCCCATCCGCCCTCAAGCTCCAGCGCCCAAGTTTCAATCCTTTCCGTCCCCAACAAACACCCCAGCCATGTCCGAATCTAGAGCGCAGGGTAAGTGGATGGCCTCCTCCGTCACGAAGGGGGACATCAAGGAACTCCGGGAAGCGGGGTACTTAGCCGCGGAAATCGCCCACTGGCTCCCTGCCAAAAAGCAGATCATTCCCACCCCGGAGCCTAATGAGAGGGTAGTGTTCATCCCCCACTTCCTTCGCGGACTAGAGTTTCCTCTCCACCCTTTCGCCCGCAGGCTCATGTTCTATTACGGGCTAGATTTCCACGATCTAGCCCCGAATTCCTTCCTCAACATATCGACGTTCATCGTCGTGTGTGAGGCGTTCCTCCGCACCCCCCACTTCGGCATGTGGCTCAAGGTCTTCAACATGAAGCCGAAAGTGGTCGATGGTCAACACGCGGAGTGTGGCGGCGCCATGGTGAGCAAGCTCCCCAACGTCACTTGGCCCAAGGGGACCTTCGTAGAGACCGTGAAGGGATGGCAACAGGAGTGGTTCTACATCACGGAACCCCGTGACGCCACATGGGCCGCCACTCCTGAGTTCAAATCTGGTCCTCCAATGTAGCTTGCATCATGGATTAACAAGGGCCTGGATTGGGCGTCGTCCGACGAGGTGATGACGCTGCAGAAGCGCGTCAAGAGCATGATGGAGAAGAACACCAGTCTTGCCGACGTGATCCAGGTGATGCTTTTTCGCCGGATTCTCCCCCGGACTCTCCATATGTGGGAGTTTGATCCGGCCAGTCCCCAGATCTTGCAGCGGTTCTTCGGCACAACGCACGAAGATATATGGAAGCTGCTTTTTAAGGCCCAGAAGTCGTGGCCGAAAATGACCAAAGACCTCGGTCTCGACTGCGCTCATCCGGCTACTCCAGTAAGTTTTTCAGATTTCCAAACATATCCTCAACTTGTATATCCAAGGAGTATGCTAAGCCGTCCCCTCATCCTTCAGGGCTGGACGAAGATGGCGGAGCGGATCCAGTGTCCGGCTCCACTGCCCGAAGACCCAGCTATTCCTCTTCTAACGAAGATGCTGGTTCCGGCGCCATACCAGGCGCCGGAGGAGAAGGCCAAGAAGAAGGGCAAGGAGGCCAGAAGTGGCCTTTGCCGTAAAGGTACTTCGGACATAGCGTCCGAAGATACCGAAGCTCTCTCCTCCCACGAGGGAGATGAAGACGAAGAGGAAGAGGAGGAGAGAAATTCCCCCCTTAAGGGGGGGAAGAAGAAAAGGGGGGCTTCCGTGGACCTAGAGGCAGAGGCGTCCAAAAAGGGGAAGATCTCCCTTTCGGACGATTTGGAATTGGACGCCGAAGCCATCCCTGAGTGGCACCCCAGGCCGAAGCCCCTGGCCGAATCGTAAGTATTCAAAGATACTATATATATCCAACTTTTTATAAATTGTAGGATGACATATCATCAATGTGTTTCAGTCCGGCCCGTGATCTCCCCCAACAATCATCGTCTTCGGGGAATTCTCTGGCGCCGGAGATGATGGAGAGTGAAACGCCTCCGCGAGCGTCTCCGCCTCATGCCGCGGACGATGCCGAGGTGTTGTCCCAGAGGACCTCTCCGGTCCATGGAGAGGTGCGGAAAGCCACAAAAATGGCGCCAGAGGGTAATGCCTCAACTGCCAAAAACATGGGGGGGGGCACAGCCCCCATGGAAACTGATGATGGGGGCCGGGACCAGTCCGGCCCCCAGCTGAATATGACTCTGGAGACCCACGTGGCTCCGGAATCGAGTGAGCAGCCCCCTTTGAAGGAGGGGGGGGAGCTCCGACTCCACCAACGACCTCCATCAATCCGGAGGCGCCGGATACATTGAGGGAAGCACTTCGACGTGCTTCCGTCGTGGAAGAGCACTATACCCTAATGGGTACGGTGGTTGAGAAGGTTCAGTCCGTAAAAAGCGGGTTGGACGAAGCTTTTACCAGCCTGTTAACAGGCTTTGAGGTATGCGATTTAATATTCTTAGCCGCTTTTGCATGTGTAAAAAATATGCCTGTGTATAGATAGTAGCCCCTGAGACTCTGTTCGGCTTTTTGAAAAAGGGGTCGGACAGAGGATCAAATATTTCGGAGATAACATACTTGTCTATTTTGATAAACATGCTTCACTGCTAGCAGCTTCAGCCAAGGATGCTGAAGTGTCTGAGCTCCAGCGGAAACTGAAGGTGGCTGACGATGAGATCGACCGTATTAACAAGAGGTTTGATGAGGCCCAAGGTATGCTTTTAAAAATACCCCTTACAAGCCTAAATTATAATTCAAACTCAGAGTTTAAGCTCGTGCGCTGCTATGTAAATGATTGTAGGCAACGCGACCGAGATCGAGGCCCTCAAGAGTGCCCTTGCCGAAGCCAAGGAGGAGGCGAGGGTAAGCAAAGCAGCCGCAGAGAAAGCGGCTGCAGATGTGGAGGCCGAAAAGGCCGCCCGCCTTCAGTATGAGGCGAGGGTGACCGAAGTAGAGCAAGCGCTCCAGGAGCCCGCCAGCAAGTGTGAGTCCTTGGAGGAGAGTAACAAGGCCCAAGCGGCCGAACTCACCAAGGCTCTTCAAGCTGTGAAGGAGGCGCGGTCCAAGTCCCGGGCGGCTCGCGAGGAGATCAAGCAAGCCGAACAGATAGCGTCTGGTAAACCTTTTCTTTTTACAGAGTATATTCGGCGGTCAAAGATATGTTTTGCTAAATCGACTCTGGAGCGCTTCAGACGCTTTTGCGGATCTCCCGAGGAGTGCTGCCGATGCCGCCCAGTATTTTTGGGCCCAAGAAGGGAACGCGACGGAGAAGCTCTTCTGGTCGCAGTACTTGGTGCCGGAGCAACCAGCGCTACTGAACAATCAGATGATGCACCTGGCGGAGCTGCATAGGATGTCCGATTTGGCCATGAAGGACATCATAGTCCGGTTATGGCTAGCCGGACCCATTCCGAGCAGCTACTTCGGCTTGGTCAAGTGGCTTGGCGATGCTTTGCCCCGAGTAGAGGCAGTGAAGCGCTCAGCATGCACAGAAGGTGCGCGGATGACCTTTGCCCGTGTCAAGATGCACTGGGCAAAGATGAAGGCCACCGTCGTGGCTGTTGAGAGTCCGCCCGGAGGCAAGGACCACCGCAAGCCAGATCGCTATTTTGAAGATGTCCTTGAGGGTGTCCGTTTGATAGAGGGTCAATGCTCGAAGGATATCATGTTCGAGTAAATGTATCCGGACTACCCGGACAATGTATTATAAACCAAGGCTGTGTAATATATTTTATCCATTTATCTGAACTACTTTCCTCCTGTGCGGCCGTATATTATTATTCTGAAAGTTTGCCAGTCGTCGGCTTCAGCCCCCACGTAGATACTACGGGGGTGTTCGGGATAACGTGTAATCACTCTTGACCCAACGTCTTGGTCCGTAAAGGAGGTGATTTACATAGTGAACCAGGCAATCAGACTATGTGGCTTTAGCACTTTCTCTTAGCCATATGAGTTTGACAAATGGGACTGTAAGGTAGCCCCTGGTGCATATACGGCTATCCGGACTTGGATGCTTTAAGCGCGTGACTGGAAAGAGCCAGTCCTTCGTGTAATACAGAAGAAATCGCTAGAGATTTAGTAAGTCGCCAATTGCTGACCAGCTCTCGCCGCATCATGACAGTCAGTTTTTGGCTTTCTCTACTGAGGTGCTTGACCAGATGAACCAGAAACACAATTGCAGTAGTTCTCCCTTTACTATCTTAGCCGAACTAGCGGAACGTAAGGTAGCAAACACAGGAGCCGGGCAACCCAACTATTGACCAATGACATGATTCGGAGCCGATGCATATACTGCAGTATTCGGGATGCCGAAGTCTACTCTGAGAGTGTTTGGACTTTCCTGTTTTCGTAAATATATATGGCTGAATAGAGCCCTTGGCGATTTAAGTCGTACCGATGTGTATATGCCAATCTGACGTAAAGGGGGAAATAGATTAAGAAATAAGCCGATACCAAACAAGGTTGGGCGAAACTGTTTCCATTATAGTCTGATTGGTACGTCAAAACGTATTTTTACAGAAGATGCGATAAGCATCATGGCTATTTTACATGCCGAGAACAAGGGAAAGCTGCATACAGGTCCTAAAATTGAAAGGATGATCTTGAAGATCCTTTGGACACTCTGTCGCACATCTGCATCGCTTTTCGCTTTGGTGTATGATCCTTTGAGAGGATCAACAATCGAGTATGCATAAGGGGCCTAGAAAGGGGCCCTTGTTACCACCAGAAATTGATGTGGGTTGTAAAGAACCTGAAAAATAAAAACAAAAAAGGTGGAAAAGTATGAATGTCCGGATAGGGTCGAGCCGTACCGCGGACCTTATGTTTAGCATGCCTCCGTCCTTTCCCATGGTATCTTTAGTGCGTAGTTATGTACGCGCGGTACGTATGCCGCTATCAGGTTGGGGCTTTGACGGAGGCCGAATTGCTAATCTAGCTCTGGACGAGCCGGACTGTTAGTCTGCAGGGTAGACCGGACCCGTTTGATAGTGTCCGGGGGCTTGGCTTCCGATTTAGTTTTCGGCTCAATAAGGCCACCCTGTACTTCGGCCGCAAGGGCCGCGGTATGCTCCTTAGTACGGAGGGAGCGCTCCGTGTTTCCATTAACTGTAATAACGCCGCGGGGTCCAGGCATTTTGAGCTTTAAGTAAGCATAATGCGGGACTGCATTGAAGCGAGCAAAGGCGGTTCTCCCGAGCAGTGCGTGATAACCACTGCAGAAAGGGACGACGTCGAAGATGAAGTCTTCGCTTCGGAAGTTGTCCGGTGAACCGAAGACAACTTCCAATGTTATTGAGCCCGTGCAGCGGGCTTCTACACCGAGTATTACTCCTTTAAAGGTGGTTTTAGTGGGCTTGATTCTTGACGGATCGATGCCCATTTTGTGGACAGTGTCCTGATAAAGTAGGTTAAGGCTGCTACCACCGTCCATAAGGACCCGCGTGAGGTGGAATCCGTCGATAATTGGATCGAGGACCAATGTTGCTGAACCTCCATGACGGATACTGGTCAGATGGTCTCTGCGATCGAAGATGATCGGACAGGCTGACCATGGGTTGAATTTTGGGGCAACTGGTTCTATGGCGTAGACGTCCCTAAGTGTGCGCTTGCGCTCCCTCTTAGGGATATGAGTAACGTTGATCATGTTCACCGTTTTGACCTCGGTGGGAAATTTCTTCTGTCCCCCTGTGTTCGGTGGGCGAGGCTCTTCCTCATCGTCCTCGCTGGGCGGCCCTTTCCCCTTGTGTTCGGCATTGAGCTTGCCGGCTTGTTTAAAGACCCAACAATTTCTGTTGGTATGATTGGCAGGCTTATCAGGGGTGCCATGGATCTGGCAAGGCCGATCGAGTATTCTGTCCAAACTAGATGGACCATCTATGTTTCCTTTGAATGGCTTCTTCCACCGACCGGGTTTAGATCCACTGAATCCGGCGTTGACCGCCGTGTCTTCGGTATCTTTGTTATTGCTTTGACGCTTGTGCTTGTTGCGTCGTGGCTTGCCATTTCCATCCCTGGCTTCGGAAGTGCCAGGGTCGCTGGTGCTATTGCTTCTACGAGCTAGCCAACTATCTTCTCCCGCGCAAAAGCGGGTCATAAGTGCGGTAAGGGCTGCCATGGACTTCGGCTTTTCTTGGCCGAGGTGTCGGGCGAGCGACTCGTCTCAGACGTTGTGTTTAAAGGCAGTGAGGGCTTCGGCGTCTGGACAATCCACAATTTGGTTCTTTTTAATTAAGAACCTAGTCCAGAGTTTCCGGGCTGATTCTCCGGGTTGCTGGACTATGTGACTAAGGTCATCGGCGTCTGGAGGCCGAACATAGGTACCTTGGAAGTTGTCTCTAAAGGCATCTTCCAAGTCTTCCTAGCTGCCAATAGAATTTTCTGGGAGGCTGTTTAACCAGTGTCGTGCTGGTCCCTTTAATTTGAGCGGGAGGTATTTGATGGCATGGAGATCATCACCGTGGGCCATGTGAATATGGAGAAGAAAATCTTTGATCCATACTGCGGGATCTGTCATACCATCGTATGATTCAATGTTCACGGGTTTAAACCCTTCTGGGAACTGATGTTCCATCACTTTGTCGGTGAAGCATAAGGGGTGTGCGGCGCCTCTGTATTGGGCGATGTCGCGGTGCAGTTCGGATGAAGTCCGTATGCGGTTTTCGGCCCGGGTGAGGTTGTGCCTGTCACGCGAGGCCTGATGGCCGTCCTCTCGCGTTGGAGCACGCCCCCTCGATCCATAGATTGATCTTGTCTGACCGGCTCTATTGTCCAGGTCCTTGCGTAGGTCGTAGGTATAGCCCGGGGCCGTTACCTCCTTGCCCCGATGGCGGGGTGGCGCGGGCTGGTGTTCGGTGTAAGTAGCCGGTCTGTCCCGTCCACATGGTGGTCGGTCGGGTTCGTCAGTAGTTTTATGCTTTGGTGGTATTGGCTCAAGGGCCTCGTCATCAAATTGTGGTAGTAGCTTGCGCTTCGGGTAACTCTTAGTTGGGCGTTCGAGGCCGTATTCCTTGGTTGCCAAGACATTAGTCCATCTGTCATTGAGTAAATCTTGTTCAGCTTGAAGCTGCGGCTGCTTCTTTTTTAGGCTTCTCGCAGTGGTGATTAGCCGGCGCTTAAAGCTCTCTTGTTCGAGGGGTTCCTCCGGCATGATGAAGTCTTCGTCGCCAAGGCTCACGTCCTCTTTGGAGATCGGTAGGTAGTTACTATCCTCCGAGCCCTCGTTCCCGACCGGATCGTCGGGGTTAACTTGCCCATCCTCCCAATCGTCCTGTTCGGATGTTGGCTCGACAGGGGCTTCGGGGTCTTCAGCATTCTCCGGAGTGTTATTGTCTCCGGTGCCGGTATTGCTGTCTTTTTTCGCGACGCCATTTTGAGCGGCACCGCTGACGTCGACGCTTTGGAGGTGCTTCAGCAGGCTTGTCCTCAACCGGATCCTTCTTGCCGCCGTCGTCATTCTCTTTGGGTGTGTCCACCATGTACACGTCGTATGTGGAGGTGGCCGTCCAACGTCGGTAAACAAAGGGTCTTGGCCTTGTTCGTCTCCGGCATCGTCGTCCATGCCGTCGATGTCTTCGGAGGCGTAGTCCAGCATGTCGGTTAGATCTTCGACAGTGGCTATGAAGTGGGTGGTGGGTGGGACGTAAAATTCCCCGCTCTCAGCCCCTAGTCCGGGTGGCTGTAATTCGGAAGCGATTCCTCTGTAATGGCGAGGGATCGCATTAAGTCCAGAGCCTCGTTTAGGAGCGAGGTTTGGTCAAAGAAGCGAGAGTCCGCATGGCTGACCAGGGTGAGAGCCTCCTGGCCGCGCCCGCTTGACGCGGACCTCGAGAGTTCGGATTTGAAGTCCGAGGGAGAGTCCGGCACTTTAGCGACAAGGGGAGCTCGGTTCATCTTCGGGTTTGCCGATGACGCAGTCCCCTCCAGATATCCGATAGCTGTCGGCGTTCTAGGAACGGGGGTCCCCAGACATTCCTTCCTGCGGCCCATGACGTGGCTCCACCAACGGCCCTGTACGACCCATCTTCACCAGCAAACACTCAAGACCCTCGCGAGGGGCCAAGCCTCGCGAGGCGGATGACACAAGACCTCCTCGGGAACGGCCTCACCAGGACGGCTCACGAGGGGCGGAGAGATCAAGGAAAGGGACACCTCGCGAGGTTTCTATGACGCAAGCCATGACAACTGGAGCCAGGCGAGCGCCAAGCGGGCGCCAGCGTGCGCAGTGTCCTTGTTTCCTCTTTGGTGCTAAAGAGGCAAGCGCAGGCAAGGAGTCCCGAGGCATCAGGGAAAGGTTTCCATATCGGTGCAACGAGACCAAGACCAGCAGGACGGCAGGACGGAGGTCACCGTGGAGCCCAAGACGGCGTCACCACCAGAGCCTTTGGCAGGCGAAGACCACCTTTAGTCAGGATAACTTGTACAAGTTGTCTCCCTTCGAATTTGGCCGTTGTTGGATCCCTTCCCGCTCAATATTTGGGAAGAGGACCAAGGCCTCTATAAATAGGACTAGCCACCACCATAGAGAGCGGGATCATTCAGATCATCCTCTACCACACAAGCTCACCAAGCACAAGAACACCTCTCCTCAGGAGGCTGTTCCTCCCTTGTAACTGTTCATCCTCAGCCCAAGAGGCAATCCACCACACCACACTGGAGTAGGGTATTACACCTGTCGGATGTGGGTCCCGGCAAACCCTTAAGGTTCAAACACTGGGGTGCGCGCGAAGTCTTTCCCTCCTACCGATCTATGCTCTAGCTCGCCAAGATCTCGCGGACGAACTCGACGAACTCGCAACACAGAAAGACACGAGGTTTATACTGGTTCGGGCCACCGTTGTGGTGTAATACCCTACTCCAGTGTGGTGGTGGTGGATTGCCTCTTGGGCTGATGATGAACAGTACAAGGGAAGAACAACCTCCTGAGGTTGAGGTGTTCTTGTGACTAGGCTCTCGATCGGGTTGGATCCAGCTAAGATGAGATGATCCCCTACTATGGTGGCTAGCTCTACTTATATAGGCCCGGGTCCTCCTCCCAAATATCGAGCGGGAAGGGAGCCAACAACGGCGGGCAAATTTGAAGGAGGACAGCTAGTACAAGCTATCCTGACAAAAGCGGTCTTCGCCTGCGAAAACCTCTGGTGGTGACGCCTTCTTGGGCTCCAAGATGACCTCTGTCTTGCCGTCCTCCTGGTCTTGGTCTCGTTGCACCAATATAGCAACCTTTGCCTGATGCCTCGATACTCTTCGCCTGCGCTGGCCTCCTTAGCACCAAAGAGGAAATAAGGACGCTGCACGCGCTGGCGCCCGCCTGGCGCCCGTTCGTCATGGCTCACGTCACGAGGGCCTCATGAGGTTTGCGCTGCCTTGATATCTCCGCTCCTCATGAGCCCGCCTGGCTATGCTACTCCAGAGGAGGTCTTGCGTCGTCCGCCTCGCAAGGCTCGGACCCTCGCCAGGGTCTTGGATGCCTTGTTGATGAAGATGGGACGTACGGCCTGCTGGCTTAGCCACGCTGTGGGCCGCAGGCAGGCAAGTCTGGGGACCCCCGTTCCTAGAACACCGACAGTAGCCCCCGGGCCCAACGTGCGCTCGGGCTTGGCTTCGCAGCGAAGCCAAGGGTCAAGTTCGGACCACCGCGGTGTAACGCCCCGAGACCGGCTCCAGATGCCTTCCATGGATTACGAGATTCGTCGTGTGAGATGTTTTGTTTGTTGCATTCATCTTTGCGTCATTTGCATTGCATCATGTCATCATGCAACCCTTTTTAAAACTCAGCTAAATAAATTGCATGGATCTTTGATCCATTTAAATTGAGGGAACTCACATGGTGGTTTCTCTTTAAAACATATCCTCCTAATATTTAGGGAGCTATATTAAACCATTCCATTGTCTTGGAATCACCCATAACACATATGCACCGTTCTTCAAATTTCCTTTTATCCTACTCAACTTCTTTTCTTCCTTTGGGGCCTTTTAGTAAAATTGAGTTGCAATTTTACTCTACCCATTAATGTTCCAAATCTGCCCATAAATCACATCTATTGTGTAGGGTCACCTCCTATAATTTCAACCCATTTGAAGTTCATTTGAATGGGTTTCGAAATTCAAACTTGCCAAATTAAATCCAACGCGTGTGGATTTTACTTCCTCTAAAAATCCTCAGGCCATGTTTGTCAAATTCTGCGTATTTTTGTGAGTCTGGGAAAATAATCCCCATGCCCAAATTCTTTGTCCACCCATTTCTTTTCTCTCCCCTTCTTTCTTTGCTTTTCTGTTTATGGAAGAGGGTTGAAGGAGGGAATAGAAGAGAGCAGCCCAGCCAAGAACTCAGGCCGGCTCATTTGCTCCTGGAGGCCCAGCCGCACCCACCGGTCCTTAACCCTAGCCCCCTCGATCGATCCCCATCTCTCGATCCCCTCCTTCCTCCTAGCGCCGCCACCACACGCATCGAGCCAGGAAGAGAAGCTCCCCACGCCCGACCTCCTCCTCGCCGCCCTTGGTGCTGCGCCACCGGACCTCCCCGTCGCCCTCGTCGACGACCAGCGTTGCCCCTGCAGCCTCCCCTCCTTCGCGTTGTCGCCTCCCCATGGCGCCCCGTCAACGCGTCCGCCCAAAGCCTCGCCAGCCTTCCCGTCCTCTGCTTCTCCTCGCCTCACCGTCCGAGTTGATGTGTGCTCCGCTCTGCCGCCCCTGCTTCTTCCTCGTCACCGGCGAGCCGTGCCGTCCTCAACCACAACAAGGCCACCGCTCTGGTCAAGTTCCTCGTCGGATCCGGCTACCTCCGCCTTGAACCCGTCATCTCCGTCCCGTTCTGGGACTTCTCCGCCCACGCCCTGCCTCCTCATGCGTCACGCCGGTCGGAAGCCGGTGCCTACAAGCGAGGGCTGCAGCTCACGCAGGAGAGCTCATGCTCGACCCCGGAACCCTCCATCATGCCTCCGCGCGCGCAACCTCTGTCCCGCGCCCGCAACCATGCTCTGGATCGAGAGGAGCTCGATCCTGAGCGCCTTCGGCCCATCCGACCTCCTCTGCCTCGCTGGCCTCCAGCGTTGACCGAGCGCCCGCGCAGCCGCATGCGTGGGCTGCTTCTGCTGCAAGGCCCAGCCAGCGCCCTTCCGGCCTGCCTCCGCTCAAGCTGCCGACCATCTCCTGCCGCTGACCACCACCATCGCCTCCTTGCTGCTGGCATCCCGAGGCCCCTTGTGTTGTTTTGTGTTGGACCGTCAAGGCCGGCAAGATCGACTACAATGGACGCCAAGGCCACACAAGGACCGCCAAGCATCGTCTCCGAGATTTTTCCCCAAGTACCACTACGGTCGTCATTCGCCGAGTACCCCTTCGGATCACCAAGTTCGACTACCATCGTCGTGAACCGCTTCCGAAATGTGTACCACTACGCCGGAGACCTCGGACCCGTCAAGTACCTCTCCGAAAACGAACGTGTGCCACTACTTCCACTACCGTCGCCGTGTACGATTACTTCCCACGATGACCCGTGGACGTCTACTTCCACTACCGTCGCGAGAACGACTACTTCCACTATGGCCCGTGTACCACTACTTCCTTCGACGAACTGGATTCGTTTTGAAAATGCACGCTTCAAAGGTATAACCGCCGAGATGACCTTTCGAGAACGAATGTTTGCGATGCATGAGATGCCCGCGTTTGCACCGTGTTCGAAATTGTCGCTTGCATGTTCCTCCTCGTTGCCATGCCATCATCTCGTGGGAACCCGGTAACCGGGATCACCCCACAGCTTGCATGCCACACTCATGCCATGCTTCCTTTTGCACCGGTATCTCCATGAGCTACCGGAACCGATATGTTGCCGTGGCATCATTTTCGGATTCGTTGCCGTGGCACCCATTTCTTCCACCACGGTGACAAATGCTTCATAACATGCTTATGTCAACATTTTCATAAATTGCATAAAACTTGTAAATGTCATCCGCATCATGATAACAACATTTAAAATGTTTATATTTGTTGTTTCCATTAAATTGCTAAATATGCATATGGGGATTTTCCGGAATTGTTGTTTGTTGTTCCGGCCTCATTTAAACTTGCCTAAATAGTTAGTTTACTTATGTTTCACCCCTTGCCATGTTTAATAACATTTAATATTGTTGGGTACAAAAACTAGAGAGAACTAAATAATTGAGGTGGTGTTCCATCAATATGCAACTCGTTGCATATTGAGCTACACTTAATTTGTAGTATTGTTTGTGCACTTTGCCATCCCATGCCTCATTAAACCGGACATGCAGCATGATTGATTGTGCATCATGCCATGTTTATGTGATGGTTGTTTACCATGATGTTTCCTTCTTTCCGGTTGCGCTTCTTCTCGATAGTCCGGTAACGTTGCGTTTGTGAGGATCCGTTCGACTATGTTGGTTCGTCTACTTCATGGACTCGTTCTTCTTCCTAGCGGGATCTCAGGCAAGATGACCATACCCTCAAAATCACTTCTATCTTTGCTTGCTAGTTGTTCGCTCTATTGCTATGCCACGCTACCCACCACTTGCTATATCATGCCTCCCATATTGCCATGTCAAGCCTCTAACCATCCTTCCTAGCAAACCGTTGTTTGGCTATGTTACCGCTTTTGCTCAAGCCCCTCTTATAGCGTTGCTAGTTGCAGGTGAAGTTGAAGCTGGTTCCATGTTGGAACATGGATATGTTGGGATATCACAATATCTCTTATTTTAATTAATGCATCTATATACTTGGTAAAGGGTGGAAGGCTCAGCCTTATGCCTGGTGTTTTGTTCCACTCTTGCCTCCCTAGTTTTCGTCATACCGGTGTTATGTTCCTTGATTTTGCGTTCCTTACGCGGTTGGGGATTTATGGGACCCCCTTGACAGTTTGCTTTGAATAAAACTCCTCCAGCGAGGCCCAACCTTGGTTTTAACATTTGCCACCTAAGCCTTTTTCCCTTGGGTTCTGCAGACTCAAGGGTCATCTTTATTTTAACCCCCCCGGGCCAATGCTCCTCTGAGTGTTGGTCCGAACTGAGTAGACTGCGGGGCCACCTCGGGGAAACTTGAGGCTTGGTTTTACTCGTAGGATGTCTCATCCGGTGTGCCCTGAGAACGAGATATGTGCAGCTCCTATCGGGATTTGTCGGCACATTCGGGTGGTCTTGCTGGTCTTGTTTTACCATTGTCGAAACGTCTTGTAACCGGGATTCCAAGCCTGATCGGGTCTTCTCGGAGAAGGAATATCCTTCGTTGACCGTCAGAGCTTGTGATGGGCTAAGTTGGGACACCCCTGCAGGGTATAAACTTTCGAGAGCCGTGCCCGTGGTTATGTGGCAGATGGGAATTTGTTAATGTCCGGTTGTAGAGAACTTGACACTTGACTTAATTAAAATACATCAACTGCGTTGTAGCCGTGATGGTCTCTTTTCGGCGGAGTCCGGGAAGTGAACACGGTTTTTGGGTTATGTATGAACGTAAGTAGTTTTAGGATCACTTCTAGCTTCACGACCGTTGCGTTGCTTCTCTTCTCACTCTTATTTGCGTATGTTAGACACCATATTTGCTTAGTGCTTGCTGTAGCTCCACCTCATTACCCCTTTCCTACCCATAAGCTTAAGTAGTCTTGATCTCATGGGTGTGAGATTGCTGAGTCCTCGTGACTCACAGATTCTACCAAAACAGTTGCAGGTGCCGTTGATACCAGTGCAGGTGACGCAACCGAACTCAAGTGGGAGTTCGACGAGGACCTTGGTCGTTACTATGTTTCATTTCCGGTTGATCAGTAGTGGAGCCCAGTTGGGACGATCGGGGATCTAGCATTTGGGGTTATCTTCTTTTCTTTTGGATTTGACCGTAGTCGGTCTATGTGTGTATCTTGAATGATGTATGTTTAATTTATGTATTGTGTGAAGTGGCGATTGTAAGCCAACTCTTTATCCCATTCTTGTTCATTACATGGGATTGTGTGAAGATGACCCTTCTTGCGACAAAACCACCATCCGGTTATGCCTCCAAGTCGTGCCTCGACACGTGGGAGATATAGCCGCATCGTGGGCGTTACAAGTTGGTATCAGAGCCATCCCCGACTTAGGAGCCCCCTGCTTGATCGAATCGCTAACATTGTTGAGTCTAGAACAAAATGTTTCGAGTCTTAGGATTATATATATCGGAGAGTAGGATTCTTTTTACCCCTCAGTCCCTTCATCGCTCTGGTGAGGCCTCCTGACGTAGATGTTTTGTCTTTCCTCTCCTCAAATTTCACTAAATTTATTTTTAGGATCACGCGGGTATCTTGGAATCGTTCTGATGGTTTTGTGACGAGAACATTGTTCTTGGTGCCTCCTGCCATTTAGGGGTTGTGGCAGTGTCCCGGGGAGTTGAGCTCCGAGGTGTTGTCGTCACAATTTTATCGTTGCAGTTCTGGAATACCTGAGTTTCGCCGACATCGAAAATCTCTTTTATGCATTTGTTGGTGAGATCACCTCGACGCCACCCAGTACCGGGGCGGGAGTTCGGGAGTATTGCCATAACTCGTATAACGGATGCTTTTCGAAGGTTGAGGTCCACGATTTCCGGAGTTTTCTTGGTTATGTGTTGACGGATGGATACAACTGGATCTAGGGATTGTTAGTTTGGGTGAGATATATTGCGTCCCCTGTATCGCCAACACCGGATTGCATAACCAGAAAGTTTCGGGAGTTTATAGGTGGGAATTCAAGTAGCTCCTAGAATATCTTTCCAACAGACACATGATACGATATGGGATCTATCATATGTTTGTTTCTGGCTTATTTTGCAAGCCAATCCTTTGTTTTGTTTTAAGTTGTGGTATTCGAGTTGCTTCAATGTCAAGTGTTGATTCCATACCTTATTCTAAGCGGTGTTCTCATATTTTTTATGTGGATGCTAATCCTTCTTGATCATCAAGGTTGTCTTTTCAATCCTTTCCAACCGGCGTGCTTCTCTTCAAGTAAATCCGATCATTCTAACATTCGCAAGATCAATTCTAAGCTTTTTCTCGACGGTGTTCGTTTCATCCGACCCAAGTTGCCTTTGTTTTCCCACCCTCCCACCCTTTTCTTCAAGGACTCAGATTTCTTAATCAAGTATCCTTTTTATTGATGTGAAGTCTCTTCATTCTTTTCCTCCTTGTTCTTATCCGGTGATTCTCAGGAAGATACTAATGGAGCTTCAAGTTCATCATTCTTCATTCTTTTTCTTTTCCGGTAGATTAAATTCAAGCCTTCAGTGTTGATCACATTCCTTTCCTCGTTTCAAATGCTTTCTCATGCCGGTGCAACTCTTAATCATTCTTCGCGTGCTATTCAATTGTTCCGGAGTGCTGAAGATATCCCAGAAGATTCAAGTTTCTATTTGAATTCCTTTCAAGCTATTTCGAGGTCTTACCTTATTCAAGTTAATTGAACCGACGCAATCTCTCTTTTAAATCGTTCAACGGTGTATCTTTTGAGTGGGCCCTAACCCACAGGTCTTTTCCCAGGATCTTACCTGACTCTTCTAATTTTCCCGGAGCTATTCCCAAATTCTTTTCAAATTTTGACGTAAGAATGAATTATCATCAGTCAAATGTCTTTCTCCAAGATCTTTCAAATTCTTTTCATCGTTGGTTCAACCTTCCTAACTTTCATTCCGGAGTGCCTCAACAATTCATGGTGGTGTTTCTCGTCATCATTCTCAGATTTTGAAGACCGAAGAGGAGTTCCTCTTAAATCCTTACCCGTTCTTCCAAAGATGCGAAGTTCAAGCTTGATGCCATCCTCTCATAATTATTTTCGATTGTGAGAATTCTTTTTACCCATCCAGAGCATTTCATGAGTTGTTCCCATTTCTTTCCTCCGAAGGCCATCATGTCATAATTATTCATTCCAGCTTTCATCTCTCGTTCTCCAAATCTTACCGGTGAATCGTTCAAGTATCCTCTAGTCAGCTCTTGATCACTTCGTTCTCATGTATCTAAATACCCTCAAGTATCTTCATTCGTTTTCCAATTCTTCCCGGTGAATTGTGCCTTTGCTACTTTCATTCTCAATTCTTACGGTGGTTCATTCAAGAATTCTCTTCTGTTGTTATCGTATCAATTCATTCGTTCTTTCCAAATCCTACCGGCGGATCGTTGAAGACTTTTCTCAAGTTTGTGCTATATCTCTCTTAATCCTTTCTACGAGAATAAGTAGTATGCCAAATCCGTTGCTTGTCATCAATTTAAATTGGTGAAGGATACGCATAACGTAATTCTTATTACTGTTTCATCCAAGTGATCTAGTTTTCTTCTTTCCAGAGTTGTTCATCATGTCACATTTCTCGGTTCGAGATGCTCCATCTTTTCTTTTCCGGAGTTCCAAGTTTTTCTACATCATCTCATCGCGAAGCTCCTTCTAAATCATCGCAAGGCTTCACCTTGTGTTCTCAACTTCTCTTTCTTTCTATCATCCTTTTATTACTGGAGTTCTTCATGGAGGCTCTACATGGTGGTTCGTCAAGCATTCCTTTCATTCTTCAATTGTTCTTCAAGATTTTTCTTGAAGTTATGACCCGCCAAGCTTTACCATAAAATAAACATGGTTTTCAGGACATGTTGTATTTTGAGGAGTTCAAGCATTCTTCATCTTGCATCCGAAGTGCACTTCTTCCTATCTCATCTTTTGAGGTGGTGTTATGTCATTGTTGATAGTTTCCCTTCGTGTTTCATGATTCACAAGTTTTCAAGAGTGACATATTTGAATCCATCATTTTCTCTTCGCTCAAGGGATCTTTTCAACCAATTAATCTCCTTGTTGGAGTTATCTTGGGTTATATTTCACCTACAGCCTTCCCTAAGGAATGTTGTTATTGTGGTGCTTATCTATGATCCAAGTCTTCTCCTATCCTCTCGATGAAAGAAGTTTTCATCTCTTCTTTGCTCTCAAGCAATCAATTATTTTTCGTTAGTGGCCGGTTGTCACCTCATAATTTTGAGATGTTCTCATAAGCCCACAACAAATTTATTCTTTTCGTTGTTGGTTTTCCAACAACTTCTTCTAACCTTCTTGGAAGGATGCTCTTTCAATTTTAATTGGCAGAGTTGTCATTCTTCTTCTCCGTTCTTTTCTTTCCAACCATCTCCATTCATTTGTTCCGGAGGCATTGTGATGTTGCTCTCTTTGACCCATCATCTCATTTTGTAAATATCATGTTCTTTTCCTTGCTTATCCATTTAACATGAGTGTTGTGTCCTCTGCTCAAGTTTTTTTTTTCATCTTATCAAGTCTTAAATCTCTTTTCTACCAGAGTGCTGTCTGTTTTCTTTCGTTCTCATTCCTTGCTTATTCCGTTTCAACTGGAGTGGTTACATGTCCTTCCTTGTCGCTGGAGCTCTTCATTCATGTCTTTCAACCTACACGGTTCTCGTAATGTTCCTTGTTACTCTTTTCTAACATAGTGTTTTCAACTTTGTTCATCTTCGTTGTATTCTTTCTTTCAATTTGTTCAACCTCGCAAGGTTCTTTGGTTTCACGTGTTTGTCAAAGAAGCAACTTAGTTTTACCTCTTCTCTTCCTCTTCCGTTTCCCTCCGGTGCCATTCCTAGATCTCGGGACGAGATCTCTTGTAAGTGGAGGAGTGTTGTAACGCCCCGAGACCGGTGCTCCAGATGCCTTCCATGGATTACGAGATTCGCCGTGTGAGATGTTTTGTTCGTTGCATTCATCTTTGCGTCATTTGCATTGCATCATGTCATCATGCAACCCTTTTTAAAACTCAGCTAAATAAATTGCATGGATCTTTGATCCATTTAAATTGAGGGAACTCACATGGTGGTTTCTCTTTAAAACATATCCTCCTAATATTTAGGGAGCTATATTAAACCATTCCATTGGCTTGGAATCACCCATAACACATATGCACCGTTCTTCAAATTTCCTTTTATCCTACTCAACTTCTTTTCTTCCTTTGGGTCCTTTTAGTAAAATTGAGTTGCAATTTTACTCTACCCATTAATGTTCCAAATCTGCCCATAAATCACATCTATTGTGTAGGGTCACCTCCTATAATTTCAACCCATTTGAAGTTCATTTGAATGGGTTTCGAAATTCAAACTTGCCAAGTTAAATCCAACGCGTGTGGATTTTACTTTCTCTAAAAATCCTTAGGCCATGTTTGTCAAATTCTGCGTATTTTTGTGAGTCCGGGAAAATAATCCCCATGCCCAAATTCTTTGTCCACCCAATTCTTTTCTCTCCCCTTCTTTCTTTGCTTTTCTGTTTATGGAAGAGGATTGAAGGAGGGAATAGAAGAGAGCAGCCCAGCCAAGAACTCAGGCCGACTCATTTGTCCTGGAGGCCCAGCCGCACCCCCGGTCCTTAACCCTAGCCCCCTCGATCGATCCCCATCTCTCGATCCCCTCCTTCCTCCTAGCACCGCCACCACACGCATCGAGGCAGGAAGAGAAGCTCCCCGCGCCCGACCTCCTCCTCGCCGCCCTTGGTGCCGCGCCACCGGACCTCCCCGTCGCCCTCGTCGACGACCACCGTTGCCGTTGCAGCCTCCCCTCTTTCGCGTCGTCGCCTCCCCATGGCGCCCCGTCAACGCCTCCGCCCAAAGACTCGCCGGCCTTCCCATCCTCTGCTTCTCCTCGCCTCGCCGTCCGAGATGATGTTTGCTCCGCTCCGCCGCCCCTGCTTCTTCCTCGTCACCGACGAGCCGTGCCGTCCCCGACCACAACAAGGCCACCACTCTGGTCAAGTTCCTCGCCGGATCCGGCTACCTCTGCCTTGAACCCGTTGTCTCCGTCCCGTTCTGGGCCTTCTCCGCCCACGCCCTGCCTCCTCATGTGTCACGCTGGTCGAAAGCCAGTGCCTACAAGTGAGGGCTCCAGCTCACGCAGGAGAGCTCATGCTCGACCCCGCAACCCTCCGTCGTGCCTCCGCGCGCCCAACCTCTGTCCCGCGCCCGCAACCATGCTCTGGATCGAGAGGAGCTCGATCCTGAGCGCCTTCGGCCCGTCCGACCTCCTCTGCCTCGCTGGCCTCCAGCGTTGACCGAGCGCTCGCGCAGCCGCATGCGTGGGCTGCTTCTGCTGCAAGGCCCAGCTAGCGCCCTGCCGGCCTGCCTCCGCTCAAGCTGCCGACCATCTCTTGCCGCTGACCACCACCATCGCCTCCTTGCTGCTGGCATCCCGAGGCCCCTTGTGTTGTTTTGTGTTGGACCGTCAAGGCCGGCAAGATCGACTACAATGGACGCCAAGGCCACACCAGGTCCGCCAAGCATCGTCTCCGAGATTTTTCCCCAAGTACCACTACGGTCGTCATTCGCTGAGTACCCCTTCGGATCACCAAGTTCGACTACCATCGTCGTGAACCGCTTCCGAAATGTGTACCACTACGCCGGAGACCTCGGACCCGTCAAGCACCTCTCCGAAAACCAACGTGTGCCATTACTTCCACTACCGTCGCCGTGTACGATTACTTCCCACGATGACCCGTGGACGTCTACTTCCACTCCCGTCGCGAGAACGACTACTTCCACTATGGGCCGTGTACCACTACTTCCTTCGACGAACTGGATTCGTTTTGAAAATGCACGCTTCAAAGGTATAACCGCCGAGATGACCTTTCGAGAACGAATGTTTGTGATGCATGAGATGCCCGCGTTTGCACCGTGTTCGAAATTGTCGCTTGCATGTTCCTCCGCGTTGCCATGCCATTGTCTCGTGGGAACCCGGTAACTGGGATCACCCCACCACCTTGCATGCCACGCTCATGCCATGCTTCCTTTTCCACCGGTATCTCCATGAACTACCGGAACCGATATGTTGCCATGGCATCATTTTCGGATTCGTTGCCGTGGCACCCCTTTCTTCCACCACGGTGACAAATGCTTCATAACATGCTTATGTCAACATTTTCATAAATTGCATAAAACTTGTAAATGTCATCCGCATCATGATAACAACATTTAAAATGTTTATATTTGTTGTTTCCATTAAATTGCTAAATATGCATATGGAGATTTTCCGGAATTGTTGTTTGTTGTTCCGGCCTCATTTAAACTTGCCTAAATAGTTAGTTTACTTATGTTTCACCCCTTGCCATGTTTAATAACATTTAATATTGTTGGGTAAAAAAACTAGAGAGAACTAAATAATTGAGGTGGTGTTTCATCAATATGCAACTCGTTGCATATTGAGCTACACTTAATTTGTAGTATTGTTTGTGCACTTTGCCATGCCATGCCTCATTAAACCGGACATGCATCATGCTTGATTGTGCATCATGCCATGTTTATGTGATGGTTGTTTACCATGATGTTTCCTTCTTTCCGGTTGCGCTTCTTCTCGATAGTCCGGTAACGTTGCGTTTGTGAGGATCCGTTCGACTATGTTGGTTCGTCTACTTCATGGACTCGTTCTTCTTCCTAGCGGGATCTCAGGCAAGATGACCATACCCTCGAAATCACTTCTATCTTTGCTTGCTAGTTGTTCGCTCTATTGCTATGCCGCGCTACCCACCACTTGCTATATCATGCCTCCCATATTGCCATGTCAAGCCTCTAACCATCCTTCCTAGCAAACCGTTGTTTGGCTATGTTACCGCTTTTGCTCAGCCCCTCTTATAGGGTTGCTAGTTGCAGGTGAAGTTGAAGCTGGTTCCATGTTGGAACATGGATATGTTGGGATATCACAATATCTCTTATTTTAATTAATGCATCTATATACTTGGTAAAGGGTGGAAGGCTCAGCCTTATGCCTGGTGTTTTGTTCCACTCTTGCCGCCCTAGTTTCCGTCATACCGTTGTTATGTTCCTTGATTTTGCGTTCCTTACGCGGTTGGGGATTTATGGAACCCCTTGACAGTTCGCTTTGAATAAAACTCCTCCAGCGAGGCCCAACCTTGGTTTTAACATTTGCCACCTAAGCCTTTTTCCCTTGGGTTCTACAGACTCAAGGGTCATCTTTATTTTAACCCCCCCGGGCCAATGCTGGTCTGAGTGTTGGTCCAAACTGAGTAGACTGCGGGGCCACCTCAGGGAAACTTGAGGCTTGGTTTTACTCGTTGGATGTCTCATCCGGTGTGCCCTAAGAACGAGATATGTGCAGCTCCTATCAGGATTTGTCGGCACATTCGGGTGGTCTTGCTGGTCTTGTTTTACCATTGTCGAAACATCTTGTAACCGGGATTCCGAGCCTGATCGGGTCTTCTCGGGAGAAGGAATATCCTTCGTTGACCGTCAGAGCTTGTGATGGGCTAAGTTGGGACACCCCTGCAGGGTATAAACTTTCGAGAGCCGTGCCCGCGGTTATGTGGCAGATGGGAATTTGGTAATGTCCGGTTGTAGAGAACTTGACACTTGACTTAATTAAAATACATCAACCGCGTGTGTAGCCGTGATGGTCTCTTTTCGGCGGAGTCCGGGAAGTGAACACGGTTTTTGGGTTATGTATGAACGTAAGTAGTTTCAGGATCACTTCTTGATCACTTCTAGCTTCATGACCGTTGCGTTGCTTCTCTTCTCGCTCTTATTTGCGTATGTTAGACACCATATTTGCTTTGTGTTTGCTGCAGCTCGACCTCATTACCCCTTTCCTACCCATAAGCTTAAATAGTCTTGATCTCGCGGGTGTGAGATTGCTGAGTCCTCGTGACTCACAGATTCTACCAAAACAGCTGCAGGTGCCATTGATACCAGTGCAGGTGACGCAACCGAACTCAAGTGGGAGTTCGACGAGGACCTTGGTCGTTACTATGTTTCGTTTCCGGTTGATCAGTAGTGGAGCCCAGTTGGGACGATCGGGGATCTAGCATTTGGGGTTATCTTCTTTTCTTTTGGATTTGACCATAGTCGGTCTATGTGTGTATCTTGAATGATGTATGTTTAATTTATGTATTGTGTGAATTGGCGATTGTAAGCCAACTCTTTATCCCATTCTTGTTCATTACATGGGATTGTGTGAAGATGACCCTTCTTGCGACAAAACCACCATGCGGTTATGCCTCCAAGTCGTGCCTCGACACGTGGGAGATATAGCCGCATCGTGGGTGTTACACGCGGGCCCCAAAAGCCTGCGGCCTCGGTTGACGCATGGCGGTTGATTGGACGTGGGCGTCTCCGCTTCCCCACGCCGCCTTTGAATCCGCCTAGCTATGCGGCCCCCAGCGGCCTACACAGTTATTCCCCGTCACCTGCGCCTTGCTTCCCCAATCCCCCTGCTTCCTCGAGACTCTGTTTCTCTTCTCCAACCTGAGTTGCGCTCCGCCTGCTCCATCGCCATGGCGCCGAAACAAGCTGAAAAGGGGAAGAGACCTCTGTCTCTGCCAGCTACGCCTCCGTCCTTTGCGCCGGCGCTCGGCCGGTCTCGGGTGCTCAACGACGAGGCCATGGACAAGGTGCGCCCGATGCTTGCTTCCAGCTTCAACGAGTGGGGGAGATGGTGGCTTGGCCTGCGTCTCGCACTCGCACGGCTCAGGCGGCCACCGAAGTCCCAATCTTCATAGATGCCCTCTGGGCTGGCCTGATTCCTTCCTTCTCCGCCTTCTTCAACGCGGTGCTTGAGCATTATCAGATCCACATGCTGCATCTTGACCCTAAGTCCGTGACTCTCCTTGCCGTCTTCGCCTTCGTGTGCGAAGCCATGGTTGGCATAGCCCCTTCTGTGGCCCTCCTCCGCCATTTCTTCTCATTGCATCTGATCGACCCTCAGCAAAGCTCAGGGTGCGTGAGCTTCCAGGCCGTGGGCGCAACGGCGGGTGAGGGGATCGACTTCGAGCTTCCTCCATCCACGGGCGAATTTCGGACACGATGGGTGTTCGTCGATGCCGGCGTGCTCAGTCCTCTACTCCAGGCTCCGCCAGGGTCCGCTGTTCCTAACTCCAGCTGGAGCCATCAGCGGCTTTCGAGCCCCCGCCTTCCCCACGTCTAGCTCAGGTTGAGGTTGCTGAAGGATCACGGCGTGACCGCGCCGATGGTGGTGAAGGAATTCGTCAAGCGCCGGGTTGCTCCGCTTCAGTGCCATTCTCGCCCAATGTGGACCTTGCTCAACAGACAGGACCACATGAGGTTTCAGGAGTTTGGGCTCCTTCTCGTGACGCGACAGACAATGCTCAAGGTCCTGACGGGTGTCCCTTTGCCGGCCGAACTGCCTGGGAAGAATTGCTTACTGTACCGCTGCAGGAACAAGGATGAATTTACAGAGAACATGCCTCCTTTTGATGAGTGGGGGCCGCGGCCGATCGGCCTGGAGGGGCCTCATGAGAACCCCGTCGTCGTGGTTCCCTTCCTTGCCCCTGGTGCCGAGCTCGCCCCAAGTGACGGTGCAGGTGGGCGAGCTCCGGCGGAGGCCGGTGGCTCGAGTGCTGAGGATCACATGCCGAGCGGTGATCCTGGGGCATCGTCCTCAGGAGCCTGCCACCCCCTCCTGAGGCGTCGGTTGCTGAGGAGACGCAGCATGTGACTCCCGAGGCCAAGGCCTCTAGGGCCTCGGGTGGTTGCGGTGAGACGGTGCCTGGCTGCTCACCGCAACCGGGCACCCTTGAAGACATCCTTCCATGCTCTTCTTCGTCTCCGCCGTGCACCGGCCATCACGTCCAGCGCTTTGGTCGGCTTTGCGTGGACTTCGAAGAGATCCGCAAGAGGAAAGGGTCCCCTGGCGCCAGCAATATCTTCGGACCATTCAAGCGAAGGAAGTACATCGCCGTCAACGTGTAAGTACCATGCCGCCATGGCTTATTACGCGCTGCTTTCTTCTCCTGACGCTAGTCTTTCAGGGCTCCTTCCCCCGAGGCTGCCGAGTCTCCTGAGAAATGGCCTCCTTCTTCCTCAACTCTTCCGCCGGCCTCGAGCGCTCCGAGTCCGCTTGTTACCCCTGGAGCAGGGTTGGTTGAAGGGGCACTCCTGCCTTCTTGGCGCGCTAAACCTGCGGCCTTGTCGCTCCCCCCCGGTCTGGCGTGGAGCTTGGCAGGCGTGCCCAAGACTCCTCCGCTGGTCTTGGACGGCAATTTGCTGGCTTCGATCTTCGACTCCTCTTCAAGCAGCGAGCCCCGGTCAGCTTGGGCTCCTCGCGAGGACTGGTTGACGTCCGGCTCGGCGTCAGCCCCCAGCCCCCTACCTGGAGGGGGCGCACCACTTGGTGCCACGGGTAGGGGGGCGCACCACTTGGTGCCACGCCCGCAGCCCCCGAGGCGGAGGACGAGCTGGGCCGAGCGTTCGATCTTGAGTGCGGGCGGAGCGTGGTTCGTCACGAGCTCTTCCAGGAGGTGATGGGCGCAATGCGTCGACTTGGTGAAGAGCTCGCGAGTGTCGATTCGCGTCTTGAGGCTGAAGGTCTCCAGCCGGCGGAGGAGTGGCGCAAGCTGAAGGTGGCCATCAACCTCGGCCGCTATCAGCGTGACCTCGAGAACGTGAAGGCCGAGGTGTCTCTCAAGGTTTCCCATGAAGCCCGCTCACGAGCTTTGGAAGAGGCTCGCGAGGCTGACCGCCGCCGCGAGGCTGCGGAGAAGCGCGCGTGGGAGCTCCAGGCCTGGAGCGCGTCTCTTGAGCAGCAGGTGGAGGCACGCAGGGCCGCTCTTGCGTCGCTGAGGGGGACGCCCGCGGAGGAAGAGGAGGTCCGGAAGCGTGAGGAGGCGCTGGCCCTGGAGGCCGTGGAGCGCAGCCTCGAGCTCGAGCAACTGGAGACGAGGGAGCGTCAAGTTGCCCATGCAGAAGATGTCGTCGGGGCTCACGAGGCCAGAGTCGAGGAGGAGGTTGATCGCCGGGTGGCCGAGGGTCGCGCAGATCTGGAGGGTAGGTACGACCTGAAGCTGAAGCTCGCCGGTGCAGAGGATGAGGGCAGGGCCGCTGCCCACAGGCCCAGGTTGGACGAGGCTGAGAGGCGTGCAGAAGCCACGGCCGCCGCCCTGGTTACGGCGCAGGCGGACTTGGCCTCCGCCCGCGCCGAGATGCGTTCCCTCTGGAGGCGGGTTGATGACGCAGAGGCCTTCACGAGGCAAAACACGGAGGAAGTGCTCCAGCGACGAACGCTGCAGCGCGAGCATGCCCCTATGCTTTAGGATCTCCGGCACAGGGCCAACATTGCCCTGGGCCATATTTGCGACGTGGAGGCACCGACCCCTCACTCGAATGATTATGCCAGCCACCTGACCTTCTTCACCGAAGTGGTGACGCGCCTGGAGGCTCGATCTGCTAGAGCTCGCCGGCTTGTGGAGGAAAGGGGTCGTGGCCTGCTCGAGCGCGCTTTCTCCCGTGTCTTCAGCCACCTCCTGAATGTTGACCCCAACTTTGATTTCGACGCCGCTATCTCCCCCGTACCCACGGCTGTCCGGGGCGACCTAGTGCGTTGGGTTGAGGACAATGTGGACGCATTGGTCAGGGCCTTCACTTCGGAGGATGACACAGTGGTGGTCGTCGCAGACGAAGGCGACGTGGTTGATGATGGCGACGGGGGCGTCACCGATGGCGGCGACGATGCCGATGAAGACGACGACGATGCGAGTGATGCAGCGAGCGGCATTTCTGGTTGATCTCTTGTTCTCCTGTCATTTCACCCTGCGCACAAACTCGGGTGTGGCCCTTGGAAAACTTGTAAGAGCATTTTGAGAGGGGGAGCCCCTCATGTAAGCAAACTGCAGTTTTTACTTTCCTATGCAATGCGAGTTTGTGTCCTTGTGAGCTCATGAATCCGGGTGCGAGTTCTCTGTCATGATTTACCTTAGTCAGTGCCAACTTTGAGCTGGGTCGCGGCGCGTCGAGTTTCTGGTAATCTTGCGAAGCTCACTGCCCTGTCAGAAGGGGCCCCACTAGAGGTGAGCACTAGTTGTAGTGCTAGCGCGCACTTGGCGTGCGCGCTCTGCGCTGTCCCGCTCGCGAGGAGTTCGTGAGGGGAAAGCGACGGACATGAGTCCCAGACAAAACGAGGTTCAGAAGGCAAGAAATTGCTTTGAACGAGAAAAGGCTCCCCCCGCACGCATCAATAAAAACTCAACTTCAACTCAAATCCAGATCCAGAAGGCAAAGCTACAGAGAAAGAGATCGAAAGCAAAAGGCCGCGTCCGGCACCTAGTCTAGTCTTCTGGTCTTCAAGTCTTCTCACCAGCGCGGAGCTAAGTGCTGCCACTAGGCGTGGGAGGGAGCCCCAGGGCCTGAGGCTGGCACCCCTGAGACTCCGGGGCATGTACAACCCCAACTCATTATTACGTGAGAGTGTCACGGGCGGCGAGCTTCACATGCACTGGGCCTTCTTCACAGGTACTGGCCTTGCTTCATATCGCCAGATAAGGGCCCCGCCTTGCGCCACCCTTGACCTCCTTTGAGCCGACCGGTCACCGGGACGACACGAAGGAGGGAAAGAGGACGCCAGTGGTGCCCCCGGCGACCACAGGTCCTCTGCCGGGGGAAGGGTTATCGAGGCCTCCCCGGCAGAGGGCCTACCTCCGGGTGTCGCTAGGCGTCGCGCGCCGCGGGGAGGGGCCTTGCTCCTGGCTCCCTCCCGGCGGCCCCCAGCGTGTCTCCCTTGTTGGAACGGGTGCCGCCGTGCCAGGGTCGTCGATCGACGCTGCAACCTGGTTCATCTGCAGCCCATGGTTAGCATAAGCCTGTTCCTGAGATATTAGCGGTACCCTGTAGTTGCCATTGCCGGCGCGATCATTGTGGTTCTCCATTGGTTCTTGGAAGGCTTCGGCTCCTAGCGCCCCCTCTCCCCAATCTTCTCCAATGAATGAGTCGGGGTCATCCTCTGGTGCGTACTCTTGGTCCATCATGCGGGGCACGTAGGCTTCCGGGGCCGTCACCCCGAACACCTAGCCGTGGTGCCCCACGCTCCATGTTGCTCGGCCCAGGGTGGCGTCCTAAGGATGGTAGCGTGGCATTCGGCTGGGACCATGGAGAACGACGCTTGCGCTCGTGCTTGTCACGGGCGGCATGGGGGAGTCGGAGCCCCCTATGCCGCTGGCCGTGCTGATGTTGATGAAGCCCCCGACCGTAGTTGATGGCGCGCGGGTGTGTTGAGGTTCACCGCGCGGCCCTGCAGTGGCCTGAGGAGGAAGTCGATAGCAGAAGGGTGGTGCTTCCGACGCCGCTGCATCCAACAGCTCGGCAACATGCTCCAGCAGCGTATCCCGGCCGCTCTCCATCAGCCTGCATCGCAGCAGCTCCCTTGCCACCGTGAGTGCCGCCCGCATGTTTGCTTGCTCCCGCCGTGAGTGTGGTGCCATTGCCGCGGCATGGCTCGCCGCTCTTGCAACGGCTCGTACTTGCCGCGGGGTGAGGGTGGACGACGCCTGGCCGCGCTGCCCGCGCCCGGCGGAGTTTGGCGGCGCTCGCGCCTCCTGGAGTGCGGATTCGAGATCTTCACGGGCAGGCAGCGCTGCCCGGGCTGGCCAGGCTTCCCAGTGATCGGAGCCGGCCCTTGATTCGCCGGCCATCGTGGCTTGTGGAGCATCGGCGAGCTGGTTGGTGGAGAAGAAGCTCCGGCGCACCCCTACCTGGCGCGCCAAATGTCGGATGTGGGTTCCGGCAAACCCTTAAGGTTCGAACACTGGGGTGCGCGCGAAGTCTTTCCCTCCTACCAATCTACGCTCTAGCTCGCCAAGATCTCGCGGACGAACTCGACAAACTCGCAACACAGAAAGACACGAGGTTTATACTGGTTCGGGCCACCGTTGTGGTGTAATACCCTACTCCAGTGTGGTGGTGGTGGATTGCCTCTTGGGCTGATGATGAACAGTACAAGGGAAGAACAGCCTCCTAAGGTTGAGGTGTTCTTGTGACTAGGCTCTCGATTGGGTTGGATCCAGCTAAGATGAGATGATCCCCTACTATGGTGGCTAGCTCTACTTATATAGATCCGGGTCCTCCTCCCAAATATCGAGTGGGAAGGGAGCCAACAACGGCGGGCAAATTTGAAGGGGGACAGCTAGTACAAGCTATCCTGAAAAACCCGGTCTTCACCTACGAAAAGCTCTTGTGGTGACGCCGTCTTGGGCTCCACGATGACCTCCGTCTTGCCGTCCTCCTGGTCTTGGTCTCGTTGCACCAATATAACAATCTTTGCCTGATGCCTCGGTACTCTTCGCCTGCGCTGGCCTCCTTAGCACCAAAGAGGAAATAAGGACGCTGCGCGCGCTGGCACCCGCCTGGTGCCGTTCGTCATGGCTCACGTCACGAGGGCCTCGTGAGGTTTGCCCTGCCTTGATATCTCCGCTCCTCGTGAGCCCGCCTGGCTAGGCTACTCCAGAGGAGGTCTTGCGTCGTTCGCCTCGTGAGGCTCGGACCCTCGCGAGGGTCGTGGATGCCTTGTTGATGAAGATGGGCCGTACGGCCTGCTGGCTTAGCCATGCTGTGGGCCGCAGGAAGGCAAGTCTGGGGACCCCCGTTCCCAGAACGCCGACAACACCGCATCGGTGGCCCGAACCAGTATAAACTCTTGTGTCTCCCGTTCTTTGGGTTCGTCGCGCTAGGCCTGGCGATCATTGTGAGAGCGAGCTAGGGGGAGGGAGAGATCTTCGTGCGCACCCCAGTGTTTGAACCTCAAGGGTTTTGCTGGAACCCAAAATCCGACACCTCGCGTGCCAGGTAAGGGTGCGCCGAAGCTTTCCTTCCATCGATCTACACTTTGCCACCACCGCGCTTCGCCCCCATGGCCGGCGCCGCGCTCCCGGCTGCAATGACAGACGCCCGCGGCGGGGCCAGGGGGCTCCAAGCCTTGGCCCCCACCTTGCGGCCGGTGCAGTGGCCACCCAAGTTCAAGCCGGAGATGCCGCCGCGCTACGACGGTGTGGCGGACCTGTCGGCTTTCCTGCTGGCATACGAGGAGGCCGTCCTTTAGGTTGGGGGCGACGACAAGGTCATGGCCAACTGGCTTCTCATGGCCCTCATTGGTGCACCGCGCGCCTGGCTACTCAACCTCACAAGTTCCACGGTGGCGTCTTGGGAGGAGCTGCGCAGCCTCCTCGCTGCATGCTTCGCAGCACAGGCACCCCGCCGTTGCGGCCCTCCTCGGCGGCTCACAAGCGCCGCCCTCGGACCGTCATGCCAAGCCGTTCTTTCGCTGGATCGGCGCCGCCTCCACGCGGCAGGGGGCTCCTCCAGGTTGGGCGGCGACCTTCGACTCGGGATATCACCCCGCCACCACCGTCGGCTCGGGCGTGCTCCCAATGCTTTGCACGCCCACCATCTGCAGCGTGTCTATTACCAAGACCCTCATCGACGGCGGCGCCGGCCTCAACGTGCTCTCTGTGGAGGCTTTTAGCCTCCTTCATGTACCGCTCGAGCGGCTCCGCCCCAGCAAGCCCTTCTCCGGGGTCGGCGACGGCTCCTCCAGTCCCCTAGGGCAGATCCGTCTTCCCATGACCTTTGGTACCCGCGACAACTAGCGCACGGAGCTGATTGACTTCGACATCGCCCGCATCAGCCTCCCATACAACGCCATCCTCGGGTACCCAGCTCTGGCCCAGTTTATGGCAGCGACCCATCCGGCCTACAACCTCATGAAGATGCCCGGGAGCAAGGGCGTCCTGACCGTGGTTGGAGATACCAAGGAGGCTCTAGTGGCACTCAAGCTTGCCCTCAAAGCCGCCGCAACGGCGCGCCAGGCCGACGAGGCCACCTCTGGAATTAAGGAGGCCGCACCGGCCAAGAAGAAGCAGTGTTCACTCAAGATCGGGCGGAAACCAAGCAAGTGCGAGTCAAGGAAGATGGGTCTTCTGGAGCCACCTTCACCATAGGTCCCAACCTCGACTCAGATCAAGGGGAAGCATTGGTAAAATTCTTGCACGCAAACAAGGATGTATTCGCTTGGGAGCCTGACCATCTGGTAGGAGTCCCAAGAGGAGTGATCGAGCATTACTGGGTATGCCCCAATGTGCGCCCTGTGAAGCAAAAGGCACGATGACAGTTCGCGGAGAAGCAGTCCTTCATCGTCCAGGAAACCCGCAAGCTGGAGGCAGCAGGCGTCATTCGTGAGGTTCGGTACCCTGAGTGGCTAGCGAACCCCGTCATTGTGCCAAAGAAAGGCGGGAAGGAGCGCATGTGTGTCGACTTCACCAACCTCAATAAAGCCTGTCCCCAAGATCCGTTCCCGCTTCCGCGCATCGACCAGATCGTTGACTCCACCGCCGAGTGCGACCTGCTGTGCTTCCTGGATGCGTTTTCAGGCTATCACCAGATCAAGATGGCAGTAGAGGATGTGGAGAAGACGGCCTTCCTGACCCCTTGCGGGGTATACTGCTACACTTGCATGCCGTTCGGGCAGCGCAACGCGGGTGCGACCTTCCAACGGCTGATCCACATCGCCCTGGGCCGGCAGCTCGGGAGGAACGCTGAGGCCTACGTCGACGACATTGTGGTGAAGTCTCGGGAGGCGAGAACTTTAATTCAGGACCTGGAGGAGACCTTCGCGAGCCTACGCCAGGTGGACTTGCGGCTCAACCCGGAAAAGTGTGTATTCGGTGTCCCCTCCGGCAAACTGCTGGGCTTCCTTGTGTCCCATAGGGGGATCGAGGCCAACCCAGAGAAGGTCAAGACGATTGAAGACATGAGCCCACCACAAACCCTCAAGGAGATGCAGAAGCTTGCTGGCTGCATGACTTCATTGGGGCGCTTCATCTCCAAGCTGGGAGAGCGCGCCCTGCCATTCTTCGTTCGAGTGGACCCAGGAGGCTGGCCAAGCGTTTCAAGATCTCAAAAGATATCTGACCAGCCCTCCGGTGATGGTGGCGCCCCACCCTCTCGAGCCCCTAGTGCTTTACCTCGCCACCACTCCTCACTCAGCCAGTGCGGCTCTGGTGGCAGTTCGGGAAGAGCGCCAGGCCAAGGACACGCCGCGCCGAACCGCGCCCCCAGCCGGGGCGACGCAAGACAGGAAAGAGACCGTGGGGGCTGCAGCAACGCCAACGGATGATCCAGCTCAGCAGGATGGCGACCGTAGGCCTGCCGAGGCCCCAATGGGCAACCAGGCTCCGGAGGTCCCATCACCTCAGGAAGCGCCCCAACCTCCAACAGACGCGGTTCCCGTTGACGCGCCCGCCCTCGTCGAGCACCCGGTGTACTTTGTCAGCACGGTACTGCGGGATGCAAGGGCACGGTACCCCATGCCTCAGAAGCTCTTGCTCGCGCTCTTGGTGGCCTCACGTAAGCTACGACACTACTTTCAAGGTCATCCAGTCAAGGTCGTCTCGGCATACCCACTTGAGAGGGTACTCAGGAGTCCTAACGCTGCTGGAAGAGTCGCCGAGTGGAATATCGAGCTGCAAGCGTTCCAACTAGAGTTCAGCACAACCAGGGTCATCAAGGGGGCTGCGCTCGCCGACTTTGTGGTAGAATGGACCGACACCCCGGAACTCGAAGCAGGCGAGAACCGATCCCTCTCGCCAGGGAGTGAAGCGCCGGACGGCTTGGTGATCTATTTTGATGGCGCATTTGCACGCCAGGGCGCAGGGGCTGGAGCAGTGCTCATCTCGCCCACTCAGGACAAGCTCTACTACGCCGTGCAGCTCTGCTTCCAGCAGGGTGAGAAGGTCCCCAACAACATAGCGGAGTACGAAGGCCTCATAGCTGGCCTTAAGGCTGCGGTGGCCCTGGGAGTGAAGCGCCTCACCATCAAGGGCGACTCGCAGCTTCTCGTCAACTTCTCCAACAAGGTATACGAGCCGAGGGACGAGCACATGGAGTCATATGATACGTCTCCATCATATCTACTTTTACAAACACTTTTGCCCTTGTTTTGGACTCTAACTTGCATGATTTGGATGGAACTAACCCGGACTGACGCTGTGTTCAGCAGAATTGCCATGGTGTTATTTTTGTGCACAAATAAAAGTTCTCGGAATGCCCTGAAACTTCACGGAGAATATTTTTGGAATTAATAAAAAATACGGGCGAAAGAATCAAGGCCAGGGGACCCACACCCTGTCCACGAGGGTGGGGGCCGCGCCTACCCCCTGGGCGCGCCCCCTGCCTCGTGGGCCCCCTGGTGCTCCACCGACCTCAACTCCAACTCCATATATTCACGTTCGGGGAGAAAAAAATCAGAGAGAAGGATTCATCATGTTTTACGATACGGAGCCGCCGCCAAGCCCTAAACTCTCTTGGGAGGGCTGATCTGGAGTCCGTTCGGGGCTCCGGAGAGGGGAATCCGTCGCCATCGTCATCATCAACCTTCCTCCATCACCAATTTCATGATGCTCACCACCGTGCGTGAGTAATTCCATCGTAGGCTTGCTGGATGGTGATGTGTTGTGTCGGGTGGTAGGTGCAACATATGCCAACGGGTGGCTTATCATTGTGGGAGCCAGTAAGACATCGCCGGTGCCTAGCGGGATAAGGCGAAGACATGCACGCCGGCGGATCTTACCCAGGTTCGGGGCTCTCCGTGGAGATAACACCCCTAATCCTGCTCTGTGGGGTCTCCGCATGATCACTAGATCAACTCAAGTAGCTACAAGTGCTCCTTAAGCTGTTTGGCTAGAGGAGGAAGAAAGGCAAGGCTAGCTCTCCTCTTCTCCCTACGTGGTGTGTAAAACTATCTCAGAAATCAACCCTTTGCATGGGTGCCCTGGGGGGTTTATATAGGCCTACCCCCCAGGGATACAATGGTAATCTGGCTGGGCGCGGGTCCCAACCGTCAGTGTCTGTGTTCGCCGGCTTCTCCGCCGGCCGTTGGGGCCCGCCGACTGGTGGGTCCCGCCGGCTGCCGGCCTCTCGGCCGACAGGCCGGCCCCACCGCCTGGGGGTCTTGTCGGTGGCTGGTTACTGTTGCCTCACCCCTGATGACGAGGGCTTTGTCGAGGTAAGCATGGCTACAGTGCCGCAGCCTGGCGGGCTCTCACTGTAGCCTTACCTCGTCTTGTCTCCTTAATGATGCACATACTTCGAGGGAGGGAGGTAGCCGGCTATTGGGAGCCGGCTACGCCCCCGGCCGACTAGGGGAGGCCTGGCCGCCTTCGAGCGTCTCTCTAGCTGAAGGGGCCCGCCGCCCGCGGGCCGTACTGGCGCCTGTCGTGGGTGGCGTCACGTTCAACATGGCAACAGTGCCGCGCCGGACGGGGGATGGCTGACCCGTACGGCGCACTGTGGCCATGCGTGCTCCGGGATTCGGGGGTGGCAGGCTGTACTGTGGCCACGCCCCGTCTCATCACTGTTATGTGGGTGCAGCCCTTGAGGGTGCAGTCTTGGCCATCTTCCGGGAGTCAGACTTCTTGCGGCCGGCTTCTAGGAGTCGGTCTTCTTGTGGCCGGCTTCTGGGAGTCGGTCTTCTTATGGCCGGCTTCTGGGAGTCGGTCTTCTTATGGCCGGCTTCTGGGAGTCGGCCATCTTATGGTTATCTTTGGGAAGGTTTTTGAGGTCGGGTCGCCTTCCGGTAGTCGGCCTGTGAGATAGCCGACCAGGGGAAGGCGACCCTGTGTTTTGGATGCTTGAAGGCCCGATCGGCTTGATAATTTTTCAAAGAGCCAGGGGGAGTCGGTTAGGCTACCCGTGGCCATTTACTCCGATAGTAGTCCCCGAAGCTGGTTGGGCTTCGAGGCTGAGAGGAGGACGAGAAGCTCGGTCAGCTTCCTATCTTGAAGAGCCAGCAACTAGGAGCCGGCTTCGGTTGGGTGCGCCGTTTTGGCGAGATTTCGAAGTCTGAAGGCGGGAGCCGGCTGGTGTGCACGCTGGGTTGCGGGCCGGCCGCTCGCCGCCCGCGCGCCACGTGGCACCCCTGGCTAAAAAAGCCTGTCAGCCCACGCGCGCGACGGGACACCGCCACAGGACAGGGCCCACCAGTCCCACGCCTAGGCCCAGGCGTGGATTCTCTGTGGCCCAAAGCGGGCCGCTCGCCTTTCGACGACCGTTTCTGCATGTCATTAGGGCGCAATAATCGCGGGACGTGGGGGAGTGGGCGCAGTTAATCCCACGTTCCTCCCCACGCCTCGCCTCCTTGGCTTCGCCGCACGAGGCTATAAGTGGGGGGAGGAGGGGGACCGGCAGGCGCTCGCACGCTCACCCTTGCTCCGCCATTTTCTTCCTTTCCTTCTCCGTCGCACCGTCCCTCTAGTCTTCGCACTACCCCGCAGCTTCGCCGCCGCGGGGCCGTGGTTTCGCCGTCGCCGCGCCCTTTCTCGTCAACTTCTGGCCGTCATGCAGCACCGCGGAGACTGGGACGGCTCGAACGTCCACGCGGACCACATGGACTTCCTCCGCAAGATGCGGCGGCTGCCCGGCAAGGACCAGGTGCGGGCCCGTCTTGCGCCGAAGAAGGAGATCTCGCCAGCGCCGGAGGAAGGCGAGCGGGTAATCTTCCGCTCGCACTTCCTGCGCGGCCTCGGCCTGCCCGAGAGTGCCTTCTTCCGCTCCTTCCTCGAATTCTACCAGCTCCAGCCGCACCACCTCACTCCAAACACGGTGGTGCTGCTGTCCGCCTTCGTCACTCTATGCGAGGGCTTCCTCGGCGTCCTTCCCACCCTTGAGCTTTGGGGGGAATTCTTCCAATCCAAGCTCGGCACCCGCATGCAGGGCGTGCCGACTCAGAGCGGCACCTTCATCGCGGCGCGGAGGCCGGCAGCCGACAACCCCTTCCCTGCCATCACGTTGATCCAGTCGGTGAAGCTCTGGCAGAAATCGTACCTCTACGTGAAGAACGTCGCCCCGCAAGGCGACTACGTCAATTTGCCGGCTTACGTAGCCAGCCCGCCGGCTGGGAGGTGGCCCCAGTGGTCCTATCGGGCCAGGACGCTGTCTCCGGCTGGAGCCACCGCCGTCGCCCGACTCCGGGTAATGATCCAGTCGGAGGGCCTGACTGGGTCCGACCTGCTGGCCGCCTTCGTGGTGCGCCGGGTGCTCCCGCTTCAAGGCCACCCTCATTTGATTTGTCAAATGAGCGGCCAACTTGATCCGAGTCGGATGTGCACCAAGGAGATGCCTCATGACGAGGTGGCTCACATGGTGAACTATCTCGCAAACTGCAAGCTCTCCGCAGAGTGGCAGTTTGGCCAGGAGCCGTACTCCCGTGCCAATCCCCCGCCTATGGTATGCTTTCTTTATCTTCTCTTCTTTAGTTTTGTCACCAAGTTTTTCTTAGCCGACTCTGACCAGTCGGCTCGTCTTGGCAGAGCCCTCTCCTTCGACCTGCGGCCGGGTCAGCGGGGGCGGATCGCCAATTTCTCCCCGACCGGGCGGAGCATGACTTGGAGGACCCCGACTTGGGGGCGGCTGCTATGGACGACAACACCGAGGCAGGAGGCGGCGAAGCAGGCGGCTCCGGGCTTGGAGCCAGCTTCGACGACTGGCCGGATGACGACGAGACGGAAATCATCCCCCGCCGCCAGCCGGCGTCCGACCATGGCGCGGGTTCATCTGCCGCGCCGCCTGCTCGAGGCGGCGCGCAGAAGCGCCGGGCCGCGTCGGGCTTGTTCGGCAGTCGGCCGAAGAAGCCCAAGAGCGGGGCGGCGGCGACCAGGCGGGATGAGGCGGCCGCGAAGGCAGCCCGCTTTCACAAGGTGGTGAAGCAGCCGCAAAAGGTTTTGGCGTAAGTGTCGATTCTCTTGCATATTCCTTATTCTTTTCTTGTCGGTTTCTGAATCCTTGTCTTGACTTATCAAACAGGGCTCCGGTCTCTCTTGAGCAGATCGTTGCCGCCTCCGTGGTTGGATCGGCAGGAGGATACGCAGGCACCCGCCGCGTGGACCCCCGTGCCGAGCTTCAAGCGGCAACGGAGCGGAACGCGCGGGAGGAGCGGGAGGCGGAGGAGCTGAGGGCGGCCGCTGCCAAGGCGGCGCAGGAGATGGCGGAGGAGTCGGCGAAGGCACACGCCGACGCGGCGGCCAAGGCTCAGGCGGAGGCTGCAGCCGCACAGATAGCGGCCGGGGCCTTGTTTGTCGTCCCCCTGCGTGCCGTGGCACCCGAGATCCCGGAGCCCCCGCCGGAGGAAGCCGGTGGCGACCTGCCGGGGATGGAGAGGGAGGAGGATGACGTCATCGTCCGGGAGAGGGAGGCGGCACCGCCATCGCCGACTGGGGTGGACCGAGGCAGCCGGCTTGACGCGCCGCCCGTGCGGCCGGCTGGAGGTGAGCCGGCTGCGAGGATGGACCTGGTGGTCCGGTCGGCATCACGCCAGCACGCGAGGAAGGCGACTTCGGCGCCGGACCCGCAGAAGGCCGCTGGCTCTAGCTTGTCGACCCAGGATCTGGAGGCGGCCAGCACCAGCTCGGGGTGGACGCCGGGTGGTGGGACGGCGGTGGTGAACGTGGCGGCGCAAGAAGTCCGGAACCGGCTTCAGTCCCAGGCCACCGTGCTGAGGCAGTACAATGAAGAGTTCCTCGCGACACGGGCGGCCATTCGGGTGAGTCTTTCCGCTTTTCTGTTTCTTGATCTTGATTTCTTCCGTGGGGGCGCGTCAGCGCACCCACTGGGTGTAGTCACCGAGTTCCGAGTCGGCTGCTGAGCAGGCGGCTTGGAACTTCTTAGTAGACTTTGATTGCTTATCTTGCTCTTGTTCGTTTCTCTGTCCGACTTGTAGGACTACCATAACCTCCGCGCGGCTGCCTTCAACTCTCAGACTCGGGAGCTGACCCAGAAGACCGCTGATCTAACTGAGAGCCAGAGTAAGTGCTTCATCTTTTATCTCACGTGGGGGCGCGTCAGCACACCCACTGGGTGTAGTCCCCGAGATTCGGGCCGACTGCTGAGCAGTCGGGTCGGATCTTTCCTGGCGACTTCTTTCTTATTGCTTTTTTCTTCTTTGCCATATCTGCAGAGGCCAATACCAACCTGAGGGAGCAGCTGGGTGGGACCCAGACCGCCCTTCGCGCCAAGGAAGCCAAGTTTGACGCCTTGGTTCAGGAGCATGACCGCTTGGTCAAGAGGCTGGCCGACCAGGAGGAGAGCCACAAGGCGGCCCTGAAGGCGGTGCAGGACAGCGAGGCCACCCTCCAGGCCGAGTACAAGACCGAGGCGGCGAGCTGGGCTGAGGCAAGGCAGTCGCTGATCAGCGGCTACGGCTAGATCGAAGACTTGGTTGACGGTAGGCCTTCTTCTTCTTCGTTTCTTGCTTGCCGCTTGCCATTTAGTCCATTCTCTGACTTTGTGTTTTTTCTCTTCCTTTCTTTCTTATGCAGAGTACTTCCCTGGTTACTCTACCGCCGCCAACCAGGTCGTCGAGGCCCACCGCGAGGCATGAAGGCAAGCTAGTGTGGAGATGGCGCCGAATGCTCGTCGGTCGCTTGAGTAGCAGCTTCTGGCGATCCAAGCCCGCCTCCAGCCGGCTCACCGCATGCTCCGCCGTCTTCAGCGCATTGGGGCGCAAGTGCTGGCCGCCCTCTGGCCCGGCGAGGCGATTCCCCGTACCCCCAGTCGGACTGCCGACTGGCTGGAGGTAGCGGTTGGCCGCTTCGAGGCCTGGAAGGCTTCTGCAGCTCGGTCAGGCGCCAGGCGGGCGCTGGAGTTCGTCAAAGCCTGGTATCCCGAGTTGAGCTTGGACCAGCTGGCCACCTGGCGGCAAGAGGCCGACGAGGAGTTGGAGGCGGTGCGGCCGGATATCATCCAGCGCGCCTCGGCAATCATCGACTACACCGACACCAGCGCCTTTGCTCTTGAGGTGGATGATAACGGCATTGCTCAGCCGGAGGAGTGGTTTGGGCTGAACCCGGCGGATGGTGAGGACTCGGCGGAGGAGATCGACTCCAGCGACGAGGGCGAAGAGGAGGAGGGAGAGGATGGTGAAGACGCCGTGCCAGACGGTGGAGCAACCGACCAGCCTCAACTTGATCGTGCCTCCAGCAACGAGGCGCGTGCGAGCGCGCCGCCTGCAGCCGGTGATGATCAAGCCGAGACTCGCCAGCCGGCCACTCCTCCAGCCGGTACTGCCATCTCCACCGACCAGCTCGGCTCGCCTGTTGCGCCCTTAGTCTGATCCGCCGCCTTTGCTTTCCTGTTTATTGCTCTTCGAACAATATTTTGTTAAGTTTGCGCAGTTCCACCCACTGGGGGTGTATTCAAACTATGTTGACTGCCGGCCTGTTGAAGGCCTTTTGTGTAAATATAATCATGCATAATTTTAGCTTCCAATTGTTCTTGCTTTTCATCCTTTGGCTGTTTCCTTTGCCGCCCTCCCTTGGTCGCCGCCTTCCCAGCCGGACAGCTGCTCTGCAGTCTGTGACTGGAGAAGTGCTTGGCCGGTTGGGAGGGCAAGTACTCTAGCTTCCTTTGATTGTAGCAAAGTGAATGGGAAGCCGGCCAGCCGGCTGTTCTGTCAGCCGGTAGGCGTGGTGGGAGGCCGGCTTGTGTTATATAGGTTCGTTAGTCCTTAGCCGTTTTTCGTGTGGGCATCCTTTCCTGCCTTTGGCTCTTGCCAGTCGAACAGTTGGTTCTTCGAGCTGCGACTTTCAAAAAGAGAGGGCTCGGGTGCCGGCACACTACTTGTCTGACTGCAGGTAGAACTTTAATATAACTCAAGGCGGCAAGTCCCCGGGCCGACTGGTCGAACCCGGTGCCGGACAGAAAATCAAATGTAATAGTACATTCATAGGTATGACACTCGTCATTCATAGATAAAAGAGGGTAGTCCCCGAGTGCGCCTCGGGGGGCCCGTTGTCTTGTAGTTAATACAAAAGGTAGCGTGGTACATACTGCTTTTAACTGTAAAATCTTCTCAGGAGATTGGCGTTCCATGGTTGTTCTGACTCCTTGCTGGAATCATCCCTCTTGCGTGCCTTCGGCTTCTGTGCGTCGATCAGGTAGTAGGAGTCGTTGCCTAGGGCCTTGCTGATGACGAATGGGCCTTCCCAAGGGGCCGAGAGCTTGTGCTGGCCGGCTGTTCGCTGGATCAGCCGGAGCACAAGATCGCCTTCTTGGAAGGATCTTGGCTTGACCTTCCGGTTGTGGTAACGGCGCAAACCCTGCTAGGAGATGGCGGACCGGCTGAGTGCTAACAGCCGGCCCTCTTCCAGCAGGTCGACACCGTCTTCTCGCGCTTCCTTGGCCTCCGCCTCCGTGTACATGGTGACCCGAGGCGAGTCGAACTCGATGTCAGTTGGGATGACAGCCTCGGCACCATATACAAGGAAGAAAGGAGTGAAGCCGGTTGAATTGTTAGGGGTAGTATGCAGACTCCAGAGGACAGCCGGCAGCTCATCGAGCCAGCAGCCGGCCGAACGCTCTAGTGGTACGACCAGTCGGGGCTTGATGCCGGAGAGGATGAGGCCGTTTGCTCGCTCGACCTGGCCGTTTGACTGCGGGTGGGCAACGAACGCTAAGTCCAGTCGGATGCCCTGTGTCGCGCAGAAACGTGCCAGTGCTCCCTTGGCAAAATTCGTGCCATTGTCGGTGATGATGTTGTGTGGTATACCATACCAGGTGGTGATATCTGCGATGAATGTCACGGCAGTCGGCCCGTTCAGCTTCTTGATTGGCTTCGCTTCAATCCACTTGGTGAATTTGTCCACGGCGACAAGCAGATGTGTCATGCCGCCGCACGCCGTCTTGAATGGGCCCACCATGTCCAGCCCCCAGACGGCAAAGGGCCAGGTGAGGGGGATGGTCTTGAGTGCAGAAGCCGGCAGGTGTTGCTTGGAGCGGAAGACTTGGCACCCTTTGCAGTATTTGACTAATTCCTTGGCATCTTCCAAAGCAGTCGGCCAGAAGAAACCATGGCGGAAAGCTTTGGCGACAAGTGATCTTGAGGCCGCGTGGTGGCCGCATTCGCCTTGGTGGATATCCTTGAGGATTGCTATGCCCTTCTCTGTCTCGACGCAGTGCTGGAAGACTCCAGTAATGCTACGCTTAACAAGTTCTATGTTTATTATTGTGTATGCTCCGGCTCGGCGTTGAACTTGTCTTGCCGAGATCTCATCAGTCGGCAGCTCTCTGTTTACTAGGAAGTTGAGGATGGGTTGGGCCCATGATGGAGCTGTGATTTCTTCTATTGTCAATACGGCTACCGTGACCCGGGTGGGTGGGTTGGGTGGTGAAGAGTTGGAGTCGGCCACTGCCTGTTGTGTCGTTGCAGTCCCCGGGCCGACTACTGCAGTCCCCGGGCCGGGTTCTGAAGTCCCCGAGTCGGGTGCGACTACGGCAGTCCCCGGGCCGTCTGTCGAAGTCCCCGAGCCGCCTGCTGGGTTCCCCAAGTCGGATCCGACGGCATCAGGGGCAGGCGGTATGAAGATGGAGTCTGATTCTGGAGACGGCTTGACAGACGGTTTGAGGAGGCGTTGGAGAGAGACGCCGGTTGGTATAGCTTGTCGGGTGGAGCCGATCCGTGCCAGGGCATCTGCTTGCTCGTTGTTGGCCCGTGGCACGTGGAGGAACTCGCATCCTTCAAAGTATCCGCTGATTTGCTGGACGAGGAATCGATAGCTCGCCATGTTTGCGTCCTTGGCGTCCCAGTCGCCAGATGACTGCTGGACTACCAAATCCGAGTCGCCATAGCACAGGATCCGGCGTATGCCGAGCTCTTTGGCTAGCCGGAGCCCGTGTATGAGCGCCTCGTACTCGGCCACATTGTTGGAGGCGGCAAAATGAATTTGCAGTGTGTATCTGAGTTTGTCGCCCTTGGGAGAGGTGAGGGCGATGCTGGCTCCCAAGCCGGTGCGCATCTTGGATCCATCGAAGTGCATCCGCCAATGAGTGGAGTCGAGAGCCGGCGGTAGGTACTGGGTCTCGGCCCAGTTGACAAGGAAGTCGGCCAATTCTTGGGACTTGATGGCGGTCAGGGCTGGTAGAAGATCGTGTAAGGAGCCAGCGCAATGGCCCACTTAGCCACCCGGCCGGATGCATCCCGGCTGCCTATGATCTCGGCAAGCGGGGCGGTGCATACGACCGTGATGGGATGCTCTTGAAAGTAGGGCTTCAGCTTCTTGGCGGCAAAGTACACTCCATAGCACATCTTCTGGTAGTGCGGGTAGTTTTGCTTCAAGGTGGACAGTACTTCGCTCAAATAATATACCGGCCTCTGGACTAACTGAGCCCGGCCTTCTTTTGGGCGTTGGACCACGATAACTGTACTGACCACTCGGCTAGTCACGGCAATGTAAAGGAGCATGGGCTCTTTCTCAGTCGGCGCTGCCAGGACAGGCGGTGTGGTCAGCATCTTCTTCAACTCATGGAAAGCTTGGTCTGCTTGGTCGTTCCACTGGAAGTGGGTGGACTTCTTCATGAGTTGGTACAGGGGGAGAGCCTTCTCTCCTAGCCGGCTGAAAGCGGTTTAGGGAGGCCAGGCACCCGGTAAACTTCTGAACGTCTCGCAGCTTGGTAGGAATCTCCATTCTTTCTATGGCCTTGATCTTCACTGGGTTGCACTTGATGCCGCGTTCGGAGACCAAAAAGCCTAGAAGCTGGCCGGCTGGTACTCCGAACACGCATTTCTCAGGGTTGAGCTTGATCTGAAACCGGCGCAAATTGGCAAATGTTTCTCTGAGGTCTTCCAGCAAGGTGCCGCGCTTCTCCGTCTTCACCACAATATCATCTACATAGACGTGGGCATTTCCGCCGAGTTGCTTGAGGAGGCATTTCTGCATGCAACGCTAAAAAGTGGCACCGGCGTTTCTCAAGCCGAATGTCATAGTCAGGTAGCAGAAAGCTCCGAATGGTGTGATGAAGGCAGTCTTCAGGCGGTCAGCTGGATCCAACTTGATCTGGTGGTAGCCTGAGTAAGCATCCAAGAAACTCAACAGCTCGCATCCGGCTGTGGAGTCTATCACTTGATCGATTCGTGGTAAGGCAAACAGATCTTTGGGGCAGGCTTTGTTGAGGCTGGTGTAATCTATACACATACGCCATTTATTGTTTTTCTTCAACACCAGGACCGGGTTGGCAAGCCATTCTGGAAAAAACACCTCCATAATGAAGCCGGCTGCCAGGAGCCGGGCTATCTCCTCTCCTACGATCCTTCTCTTCTCCTCCGACAGTCGGCAGAGAGGTTGCTTGACTGGTTTTGCGTCCGCTCGGACGTGTAGCTTGTGCTCGGCGAAATCCTTCGGAACACCCGGCATGTCCTTTGGGGACCATGCAAAGATGTCCCGATTCTCACGGAGGAAGTCGACGAGCTCGCCTTCCTATTTGCTGTCCAGGTTTGCACCAATGACAGCAAACCTCTCCGGGTTCTCCGGGTCCAGAGGTATCTTCTTTGTTTCCTTGGCCGGCTGGAAGGAGCCTTGAGCATCATATTCCTTGGGGTTAGGGGACAGGGCCGGCTGCTTGCCGGCCATGGCCACGACTAGGTCCAGCATCTTCTTCTCTTCAGCAATCACGAGGGACTCGGCCAGCCGGCTGCTGGCTGCAGCACACTCAGAGGATTTCTTGTAGTCTCCGGCTATGGTGATGATCCCCTTTGAACTCGGCATCTTCATCTTGAGGTAGGCGTAGTGGGGCACAACCATGAACTTGGCCAGGGCAGGTCGGCCAAGCAATGCATGGTAAGGGCTCTCTAGATCCACTACTTCAAACCAGATCGCTTCTCGGTGGAAGTGATCCTTGTCTCCGAAGAGAACATCCATCTTGATCTTGCCGATTGGGGAATAGTACAGGCCGGGTACGATGCCATGGAACACAGTCCGGCTTGGCATGAGTTGCTTCGTCTTGAGGTTCAACTTCTCCATGGTGTCGCGGTACAGTATGTTGATGCTGCTTCCACCATCAATAATTACACGGGAGAAACGGGCAGCTCGCCTTTCTGTCGCGAGGGTGGCGTCCAACACCAATGCATAAGAGCCGGGAGACGGCATCACCTCTGGGTGATCAGCCCGGCTCTAGCTGATAGGCTTCTTAGACCAATGCATAAACTCGGGGTTGCTGGAGGCGACCACATTGACTTCTTGGTGCTGTCGGCGCCGACTGCGCCTGTCTTCAGTTTGGCTTGTGAAGACGATGTAGGCGGCGTGCTCATCTGGGAACTCATCTTGAATGGCTCCGACTGCTGGTCGAACAGCCGGCTGCTGAGGGGCTGGAGGCGGCGGGCCAGCAGGTGGAGGCGGCAGCAGCCCCTCGCCCTTGGAGATCCGCGTGAGCCAATGGCACTTCCGGGTCGTGTGGTTGGACGGCTTCACGCCGCTGTGAAACTTGCAGGGGGCATCAAGGGTTTGCTCGTAGGAGAAAGCCGGCTGCCAAGCCGGCCTGCCGCCCTTCTGTTTCTTGGGCGCGGGCCGCTCTTCGGGCTGTTCATCTTCGACGGTGGCTACTTGCCGACCGGTGGAAGGTGGCATAGGGTCCTTGCGCTTGTTGTCGTTCTGGTAAGGGCGTCGGTTGGAGTCACCAGCTGGCGTCTTGGGAGCCGGAGCGAGCACCTTTCCAGAGGCGTCCACTCGAAGCTCGGTCTTCATCGAAGAGTCGGCCGTGGCGTACTTGTCTGCTATGATCAGCAGATCGTCGAGGGTAGTCGGCTCGTCGCAGAGGAGTCGGTGCTTGAGGTGGGTGCCCTCTCGGCACCCGGCGGTGAAGTACTCTATAGCTTGAACCTCGTGCACCCCTCGCAGGAGTTGTGGAGCTCGGCCCAATGCGTGAGGTAGTCGCGAGTTGATTCGCTGGGCCCTTGGACGCACAAGGAGAGCTGGCAGGGCTTGGGAGGCCGCTTGTATGTGCTGGTGAAGTTGTGGATGAAGACTTCCGTGAAGTCTAGCCCGCTGTTGACGCTGTAGGGCTTGAGGCTGTTCAACCAGGTGCGTGCCGTGCCTTGAAGCATGAGCGGGACGTACTTCACGGCAACGCGCTTGTTGCCATTTGCTATGCTGACTGCGGTGGAGTAGTCGATCAACCAGTCTTCCGGCTTCATGGAGCCGTTGTATTTTGGCGTGTCTCTTGGGAGTGAGAACCCTTTGCGGAAGGGCTCGTCGCAGATGCGGGGGCCAAAGCAAGGCGGGCCGACATCATCTTCTTCTTCTAGCGCCAGGGATCGTGCTAGGCGGTCGATCCGGTGGCGGGCTTCATTCTCGCCGACTCCTTCGCGGTGGCCTAGTCGGTCGCCGAGAGTCGGATGCGTGACAGGCAGCGGGGTAGGATATCTCTCCCCACGAGGCGGGGGAGGAGGCGGATTGCCTTGTTGTTCCACAGCTCGGGGGCGGCCTTCTGCGTCGCGCTCGATGATGAGCCGAGTCCGGCTGCGGCTAGCAGCCGACTCCTTGTCTTTTTTCACGCGGGCGCCGCTTGCAGTCGGCGTCCGGGATGTCGCGCCGTGCTCTCGGCGTGGGGGAGGACTTTCAGCGCGGGTGCCGGCTTCATGCCGCTCTGCGGCCGCGTCGATCAATTGCTGGATGTGTCTAGTCATGTAGGGGAGCTCGTCGGCCCCCAGCCCGTTCAGCTCGTCTACGGCCGCCTGAGCAGCACGCAGGTTCTCGAGTGGCGTGGCGTAGACTGGCGGTCTGCTCCCAGCATGCTGGCGATGGCCGCGCCACGCTTCGTGACGATGCCGGCCCGGCTCGGCCCGCCAGGAGGCGGCGTACCGAAGGCGGCGTGGTCGACTTCGCGCTGGTGAGCCTCAGTGAGGCGTCTCATGGATGCTATCTTCTGGCCTTCCATGACGAGGGCGAGGCGGCGTGCCTCCAGTGTCTCGGTGTCGGCATCGGCCGGGATGGGGACGGACAAGTCGTGCAGCGCCGCTTGTAGGGCGTCGTTGGCGTTCTCGCCTGAGACGGCGCCGTGGCTGATGACCAGCACCTCAGTGACAGCGCTGCTGCCACTGTCGACTCGAGGGAGAGGGTCGTCGATGATCACCACGTTGGTGGGGAAGGCGTCAAGCGATGCCGTGTTGGAGTCGACCAGCATCGGGTCGGTGGAGCCGACCGACTCCAAGTCCACAGCAAGCTTGCTGGAGACGTTATGCTGGTCGAGGAGGCTGACGAGGCGGCTCTCGGGGCAGTCTGTGCCCGCGTCAGACGCAGGCTCGTCGGAGATGCGAGCCTCGCCAAGAAGATCGGCGAGGCAGCTCGCCGCGCAGGCATCGTCGACGCCTTGCAGCGCGTCGGGACAAGCGCCATCGGGCGTGGCGGGCTGGCTACGCTCGCGGGGGAGGAAAAGGGTTCCCGTCCAGAACAGGTCTCCGGACGACGGTGCACCTGGCCCCACGGTGGGCGCCAAATGTCGGGTGGTAGGTGCGACATATGCCAACGGGTGGCTTATCATTGTGGGAGCCAGTAAGACATCGCCGGTGCCTGGAAACGGGATAAGGCGAAGACATGGATGCCGGCGGATCTTACCCAGGTTCGGGGCTCTCCGTGGAGATAACACCCCTAATCCTGCTCTGCGGGGTCTCCGCATGATCACTAGATCAACTCAAGTAGCTACAAGTGCTCCTTGAGCTGTTTGGCTAGAGGAGGAAGAAAGGCAATGCTAGCTCTCCTCTTCTCTCTATGTGGTGTGTAAAACTATCTCAGAAATCAACCCTTTGAATGGGTGCCCTGGGAGTTTTATATAGGCCTACCCCCCCAGGGATACAATGGTAATCCGGTTGGGCGCGGGTCCGAGTCGTCAGTGTCTGTGTTCGCCGGCTTCTCCGCCGGCCGTTGGGGCCTGCCGACTGGTGGGTCCCGCCGGCTGCCGGCCTCTCGGCCGATAGGCCGGCCCTTGTAATGCCCACGATGCGGCTATATCTCCCACGTGTCGAGGCACGACTTAGAGGCATAGCCGCATTGTGGTATTGTCGCAAGAAGGGTTATCTTCACACAATCCCAAGTAATGAACAAGAATGGGATAACGAGAGTTGGCTTACAATCGCCACTTCACACAATACATAAATTAATTCATACATCATCCAAAATCCACACATAGACCGACTACGGTCAAATCCAAATGAAAATAAGATAACCCCAAATGCTAGATCCCCGATCGTCCCAACTGGGCTCCACTACTGATCATCCAGAAAAGAAACATAGTAACGACCACGTTCCTCGTCGAACTCCCACTTGAGCTCGGTTGCGTCATCTGCACTGGTATCGTCGGCACCTGCAACTGTTTTGGTAGAATCTGTGAGTCACGAGGACTCAGCAATCTCACACCCGCGAGATCAAGACTATTTAAGCTTATAGGAAAGGATGGTGTAATGAGGTGGAGCTTTAGCAAGCACTAAGCATATATGGTGGCTAACATACGCAAAAGAGAGCGAGAAGAGAAGCAACGCAACGATCGCGAAGCTAGAAATGATCAAGAAGTGATCCTGAAACTACTTACGTTCATACATAACTCAAACCGTGTTCACTTCCCGGACTCCGCCGAGAAGAGACCATCACGGCTACACACACAGTTGATGTATTTTAATTAAGTCAAGTGTCAAGTTCTCTACAACCGGACATTAACAAATTCCCATCTGCCTCATAACCGCGGGCACGGCTTTTGAAAGATAGTACCCTGCAGGGGTGTCCCAACTTAGCCCATTATAAGCTCTCACGGTCAATGAAGGATAAACCTTCTCCCGGGAAGCCCCGATCAGTCTCGGAATCCCGGTTTACAAGACATTTCGACAATGGTAAAACAAGACCAGCAAAGCCGCCCGAATGTGCCGACAAATCCCGATAGGAGATGCACATATCTCGTTCTCAGGGCACACCGGATTGTCCAAGCTTCCGATAGGCGAGCCCAGAGTTGCCCCTGGTGGCCACCGGCGACTGACAGGTTGGACCAATACTCAGAGGAGCACTGGCCCGGGGGTTTAAAATAAAGATGACCCTCGGGCTCGCGAAAACCCGAGGGAAGAAGGCTTAGGTGGCAAATGGTAAAACCAAGGTTGGGCCTTGCTGGAGGAGTTTTATTCAAGGCGAACTGTCAAGGGGCTCCCATAAATCACCCAACCGCGCAAGGAACGCAAACTCAAGGAACATAATATCGGTAGGACGGAAACTAGGGCGGCAAGAGTGGAACAAAACACCAGGCATAAGGCCGAGCCTTCCACCCTTTACCAAATATATAGATGCATTAATTAAATAAGAGATATTGTGATATTCCAAAAATATCCATGTTCCAACATGGAACCAACTTCAACTTCACCTGCAACTAGCAACGCTATAAGAAGGGCTGAGCAAAAGCGGTAACTTAGCCAAACAACGGTTTGCTAGGAGAGGATTGTTAGAGGCTTGCCATGGCAATATGGGAGGCATGATATAGCAAGTGGCAGTTAGCGCAGCATAGCAATAGAGCGAACAACTAGCAAAGCAAAGATAGAAGTGATTTCGAGGGTATGGTCATCTTGCCTGCAAGGTTCTCAGAGTTGTCGAAAGCTTGATCCTCGTAAGCGTACTCAACAGGTTCCTCGTTCACGAACTCGTCTCCCGGATCTACCCACAGCAAGAACACAAAAAATGGAACCACAATCAATCACGGGAAATGCACAAGCAACATGATGCAATACATGCATGATATGCGATGCGTATGCGTGCTCCGGAAGAAAAAGGATGAACAAGGCAGAAACTTGGCAAACCAAGTATACCACTGGAAAGGTGAGATGATTTCGGTCGAAATCGATATAAAGACACCGGAAACGGATGCACGGTTTGCAAATGGCAAGCAAAACAAGAATGACATAATTCTGCGATTAACAGCAAGATAGCACTTAGAACACATCAAGTAACTATGCTACAGCACCCCAACATAGCAACAAAGCATATGGCAGTGATCTACAGGAGATGCGTGACAAAAATGAACACTGAGCTAGGGCTAGATCACAATATAACAGGTTCAAACAAGCATGGCAAAAGTGCAAAAGATATCAGCTTCACAGACTTAGTGAAAATACTGAACATGGCTGAAACAGCATCAGGTAGCAATGTTCAGAGCAAGCAAAACACATGCTACAGGAACTTATCATAGCAGAATAAGGCATGGCATGAATCTACTAAATGCATAGAACTAAAGTCCCTTACTGACCATGAGCCAAAAAGGAACAGAAGATATGATGGCACCCAAGTAAACATAGCAAGTTTCGTTAACAGGTTTCAAACTTGGCAGAAAACAGAACATGGCATTAACAGAATTATGAAGGCATCTTTGTGAGCTCGATTCACTCATCACAAAGCAATGCATGACAAAACAAGCATACCTACAACAAGATGGCATGTTCATGAAGCTAACCATGGCAAGATCAAGTTCATAGCATGTATGGATCAACTACAACAACCTTGGCAAAATTGAATATCATGTTAACATTCTGCCAGGAACATTTTATAGCAAAAGTAGGGCAAGATTGAGACATGCTAGGGCACTCCATAATTGCAAACATGGGCATGGATGGATATAGCATAACCATATCTACAAAACATCCTTACTGAAAATACTCAAAATAAGCATGGATCTCACTTTAGCCACATGGATACATGGCAACAAAATAACAGCAGTAACAGACTGCAAAATTTTGTCCCTGAAAATAGAAACATCACGAAGCCTAGTTTGCATGCTTGTGCTAGTCATCACCTCGATCACAAAAATACATGGCACACACCTCTGTAAAGATGGAATGGCATAGATCAAAACACCTGTAGAGCTCATGCCCATAAGATGCACACATCAAATGCAACAAAAATAACAAAACATCAAGTTCTGATAAGTAGCAGCAGTAAACATCATATAGCACTCTTGCATCAGAGATTTGGGCATCAAGATGAACTCAAACGAGCATGGCAAAATGGAAGAAAATGAAGAGCATCTCGTGATGAACATTTCGATATATCACACGCATGGAACGAAGCAGTATGCAAGAAGTTATGGCATGATGAACATGAGCACATAATGCAATAATTCAGGGACTTGGAGGATAATATGGGGTCAACCTCTCCAGATCTGGCACGTGAACCGAGGCGGGGCGTGAGCTCGCCGGAGATCGGACGGAGACGCGACGGGAGGCGGCGCTCGACGGAGGCCGGAGGACGGGGCGGCGGCGCG
>NC_057811.1:338909703-338929256 GCF_018294505.1 Triticum aestivum | reverse complement strand
GGGGATCCGTGGGAGGAGGCGGCGTGGGGCACGGGGCCCGGCGTGGCCCGGTTCGGCCCGGGGCGGGCCGGATCTGGGCCCCGGGTGGCGGCGGCGATGTGGGCGCGGGGAGGTGACGTGGCGGCGTGCTATTGGACTGGGCGGCGGCCGGACATGTCCGTCGACGAGGGGGAAGTTTGTCCAGCGGCGCGGAGGGGAAGAAGGCTAGGGTTGCAGCGTGAATTTGGAAGGGGAAGGCATATATATAGGTAGAGGGAGCTAGGAGACTCCAAATGGAGTGCGGTTTTCGCCCACATGATCGTGATCGAACGACCGAGAGCATGGAGGGGACTTAGATGGGTTATTGGGCTGTTTGGAGGGGGGTTTTGCTGCAACACACAAAAGGCCTTTGCGGTTACCCGGTTAACCGTTGGAGCATCAAACGACCTCTAAATGGAACGAAACTTGACAGGTGGTCTACCGGTGGTATACCAAGGCCACTTGACAAACCTCGGACCATTCCGAGAATGTTTAACACCCTTTCACGAAAAGAAACAAGAGGGGTGCGCCGGTGCATGTGGGAGTGCCGGATTGCAAAACGGACAACAGGGAAAATGCTCGGATGCATGAGACGAACACGTATGCAAATGAGATGCGCATGATGACATGATATTAGATGCATGACATGAACAAAATGCAAAACGAAAGACAAAAACCCAACCATGGAGGGAATATCATAACACATAGCCGAAAATGGCAAGAGTTGGAGTTACAAATATGGAAAGTTACATCCGGGGTGTTACAGCCCCACCGCCTGGGGGTCTTGTCGGTGGCTGGTTACTGTTGCCTCGCCCCTGATGACGAGGGCTTTGTCGAGGTAAGCATGGCTACAGTGCCGCAGCCTGGCGGGCTCTCACTGTAGCCTTACCTCGTCTTGTCTCCTTAATGATGCACATACTTCGAGGGAGGGAGGTAGCCGGCTATTGGGAGCCGGTTACGCCCCAGGCCGACTAGGGGAGGCCTGGCCGCCTTCGAGCATCTCTCTGGCTGAAGGGGCCCGCCGCCCGCGAGTCGTACTGGCGACTGTCGTGGGTGGCGTCACGGTCAACATGGCAACAATGCCGCGCCGGACGGGGGATGGCTGACCCGTACGGCGCACTATGGCCATGCGTGCTCCGGGATTCGGGGGTGGCAGGCTGTACTGTGGCCACGCCCCGTCTCATCACCGTTATGTGGGTGCAACCCTTGAGGGTGCAGTCTTGGCCGGCTTCCGGGAGTCGGTCTTCTTGCGGCCGGCTTTTGGGAGTCGGTCTTCTTGTGGCCGGCTTCTGGGAGTCGGTCTTCTTATGGCCGGCTTCTGGGAGTCGGTCTTATTATGGCCGGCTTCTGGGAGTCGGCCATCTTATGGTTATCTTCGGGAAGGTTTTTGCGGTCTGGTCGCCTTCCGGTAGTCAGCTTGTGAGATAGCCGACCAGGGGAAGGCGGCCCTGTGTTTTGGATTCTTGAAGGCCCGATCGGCCTGATAAGTTTTCAAAGAGCCTGGGGGAGTCGGTTAGGCTACCCGTGGCCATTTACTCCGACAGGTTGGATGAGATTTACCATGTAATCGAGTTAGTTTTGTTAGGGTTTGATCCCTAGTATCCATTATGTTCTGAGATTGATGTTGTTATGACTTTGCTATGCTTAATGCTTGTCACTAGGGCCCGAGTGCCATGATTCTAGATCTGAACCTATTATGTTTTCATGAATATATGTGAGTTTTTGATCCTATCTTGCAAGTCAATAGTCACCTACTATGTGTTATGATCCGGCAACCCTAAAGTGACAATAATCGGGACCACTCCCGGTGATGACCGTAGTTTGAGGAGTTCGTGTATTCACTATGTGTTAATGCTTTGGTCTGGTACTCTATTAAAAGGAGGCCTTAATATCCCTTAGTTTTCAATAGGACCCCGCTGCCACAGGAAGGTAGGACAAAAGATGTCATGCATGTATATTCACGTTCATGGAGAAAAAATCAGAGAGAAGGATTCATCACGTTTTACGATACGGAGCCGCCGCCAAGCCCTAAACTCTCTCGGAAGGGCTGATCTGGAGTCCGTTCGGGGCTCCGGAGAGGGGATTCCATCGCCATCGTCATCATCAACCTTCCTCCATCACCAATTTCATGATGCTCACCGCCGTGCGTGAGTAATTCCATCGTAGGCTTGCTGGACGGTGATGGGTTGGATGAGATTTACCATGTAATCGAGTTAGTTTTGTTAGGGTTTGATCCTCAGTATCCATTGTGTTCTGGGATTGATGTTGCTATGACTTTGCTATGCTTAATGCTTGTTACTAGGGCCCGAGTGCCATGATTTCAGATCTAAACCTATTATGTTTTCATGAATATATGTGAATTCTTGATCCTATCTTGCAAGTCAATAGTCACCTACTATGTGTTATGATCCGGCAACCCCGAAGTGACAATAATCGGGACCACTCCTGGTGATGACCGTAGTTTGGGGAGTTCGTGTATTCACTATGTGTTAATGCTCTGGTCCGGTACTCTATTAAAAGGAGGCCTGAATATCCCTTAGTTTCCAATAGGACCCCGCTACCACGGGAGGGTAGGACAAAAGATGTCATGCAAGTTCTTTTCCATAAGCACGTATGACTATATTCGGAATACATGCCTACATTACATTGATGAATTGGAGCTAGTTCTGTGTCACCCTATGTTATAACTGTTGCATGAATAATCGCATCCGACATAATTCTCCATCACCGATCCAATGCCTACGAGCTTTTCACATATTGTTCTTCGCTTAGTTACTTTTCCGTTGCCACTGTTACAATTACTATAAAATTGCTACTGTTACCTTTGCCACCGTTACCGTTACTTCCATATTACTTTGCTACTAAATACTTTGCTGCAGATATTAAGTTATCCAAGTGTGGTTGAATTGACAACTCAGCTGCTAATACTTGAGAATATTCTTGGGCTCCCCTTGTGTCGAATCAATAAATTTGGGTTGAATACTCTACCCTCGAAAACTTTTGCGATCCCTTATACTTGTGGGTTATCAGCATACCTCGCGGAAGTACGCAAAATGGAAAAGCAGTTCTTGGGCCCGGAATTGCAGCACGTGCCCCGTGGCACCAACAAAGAAGCCGATGACATCGCCAAGAGAGCATCCAAGCGGCTACCCCAAGAGCCTAGCATCTTCGAGGAGCGACTCTTCAAGCCGTCGGCAACACCACCACTTTCAAGGCCGGTGCTGCCTCGGGAGGAGCTCCCCCAACCACCTACCTCGGGAGCCCCGGCCTGCGGCCCGACCTCGGGAGCGCGCCTACTCTTGGCGCTCGAGCCTCAGGAGGGGTGCTGGACCAAGGAGTTCAAGGAATAACTGACGCAAGGGACGCTACCGGAGAAGGAGGAGGACGCGGAGCACGTGGCTTGGCAGACCACAGCGTACTGCATCCAGGACGGTGAGTTATACAGGAAGCGGCCGAATGACATTTCCCTGCGTTGTATCTCCAGGGAACAGGGGAAAGAGCCGCTAGTTGACATACACGGCGGGGACTGCGGGCACCACTCGTCGTCACGAACTCTCGTCGGCAAGGCGTTCCGCGGCAGGTTCTACTGGCCTACGACACTCATCGACGCGACTGAGCTGGTGAAGTCCTGTGAGGCCTGTCAATTCCACGCCAAGCAGATCCATCAGCTAGCTCAGGGCCTCCAGACCATCCCACTCTCATGGCCAGTCGCGGTCTGGGGGCTGGATACCTTGGGCCCGTTCCCTCGAGCGCCTGGGGCTACCGCTACCTCTACGTCGCCATCGACAAGTTCACCAAGTGGGCGGAGGTAGAAGCCGTCCGCACCATCCCAGCAGGATCAGCAGTCAAGTTCATCAAGGGCCTTGTAAGCCGCTTTGGGGTCCCTAACCGCATCATCACCGACAACGGCTCACAATTCACTAGCAACCTCTTCAAAATGTATTGTGCTTACCTTGGAACACAGATCTGCTACGCTTCCGTGGCGCAACCCAGGAGCAATGGCCAAGCCGAACGCGCCAACACGGAAGTCCTGAGAGGCCTCAAGACCAGGACCTTCAAGAAGAAGCTCGAGGCCTACGGCAGGGGCTGGCACGGCGAGCTCCAGTCCGTGCTGTGGTCCATCTGCACCACCGTCACCAAGCCGACACGCAAGACCCTGTTCTTCCTCGTCTACGGAGCAGAAGCGGTTCTCCCACACGAGGTCAGGCATCGCTCCGCCCGGGTCCTGGCGTTTGATGAAACGCAGCAGGACGCCAAGCGGGGAATGGACCTCGTGCTGGGGGAGGAACGCCGCCGTGAAGCCTCGCTCCGAGCCACAAGGTACCAGCAGGCGCTGCGGCGGTACCACTGCCGCAGCGTCCGCTCCAGGACGCTCGAGGTGTGTGATCTCATCCTGAGGCGGGTGCTCTCCAGGGAAGGGCTGCACAAGCTCTCACCCATGTGGGAGGGCCCGTTTCGGGTCGCCCACGTCTCCAGGCCTGGCGCCGCGCGCCTGGAGATGCAGGACGGGATACCCATCCAGAACGCCTGGAACATCCAGCACCTCCGGAAGTTCTACCCATGAAGAAAGGCCCAGTGCCCGTGAAGAAGGCCCAGTGCTTGTGCAGGTCTTCGCTCGTGACACTCTCATGTAATAATGAGTGGGGCTGTACACGCCCTGGAGTCTCAGGAGTGCCGCCCTCGGGCCTCGGGAGCTCCCTCCCACGTCCTAGTGGCAGCACTTAGCTCCGGGCTGGTGAGAAGACAAGACTAGACTAGGTGCTGGACGCGGCTTTTCATTTTCTTTCCGTAGTTGGCTTGCCCTTCTTTAATGAAAATTTGCCTTCTAGCGTTCCTTGCCGGTGTTGTTTCATCACCTTTTGCCTCCGTTTCTGCTTTCAGTTCCTTGTTTCGACCTGTACTCTCTCTCGCATGCCTTGCGAGGGGGCTGGACAGGTGCCCTCGTCAGGGTTTTTCCTGTTTTTCGCGAGGCACCCTCGTTCGAGCTCGTAAGCTGGCCCACTTCTCTCAATCCATGCCCCTCGGGTACCGCGATGCGAAGCGCTGGGGGCGCTTGCGACCAGTGCTCGGAAGAACAAAAGTTTCCTAACGAATGTTTGCAGTTCCTAGACACCTCCCAGGCCAAGGAGGCCTCGCCAGGTACTGGGAAATGCGCGCTTCACGAAGCAAAGACTACTTCGAGTGTGTCAAGCTAAGTTATTTCTACGCGCCTACATAAAACATTAATGCTGCAACGCGACACAGGAACAATAAACATAGTATAGCAACTCGGAAACCACGGTTCGTTGCACGCCCCTACGAGGCCCCATACTTGTCTCTCTCTTAATGCAGGAAGAAAGGGAAGAACGAAACAAAAGCGGCGCATGCCCCTACAGCAGCTCGCGAGGATGGACCCATGACGCTCTCCTGAGCTCAGCCGGACCCCTCCTCGCACTTCACTGGGGCACGGCGACGGGACGACCCGTTGCCACCTTCGAAGCGGGCGCGGTGACGCGGCGGCTGGTCGTAGCCGCCGCCGCTGGAGCTGTCACTGGAAGAAGAGTCGCCGTAGCTGGACGAGCCATGGCCGACGCCAAGGACAAGCCCGCCTTCATCCTCATCGCGGCCGTCGCCAAGGCCGAGCACCTCACCACCATCGTTGTCCTCAGGGCAGCACCCGACGCGGCGATCGTCTTCCCCGAACACCCTCACGTAGAGGGTCGCGTTGCCGTCATACTTGAAGTGGAGGGTGCACCGCCGGCCCAGGCCGCGTGCGCGGGCGAACGTATGCCAGCCGCGGGCCAGGGCTACGTTGCCCGCGACAGAGACCTCGACCGCGACCCATGAAGCCTTGCTGCAGCAGCCATCCGCCTACAGCCAGAGACCGCCTAGACCTGTGGCCGGAAGCTCGCCGACGAAGAAGCATGGGAGCTGAAGCCAGGTGCCTGCCGGGTTCTCCGACCACACGACGAACTCCGGCAGCACCTCCGCCGAGTGGAAGCACGGCCGGGGAGGCCGCGCGACCATGGCGCGCCTCCCTTCATCGACGGGGCTGCCACGACTTGGGCGGCTCCCACCACGCGAAGAAGCGCCACCGCGGCTGCGAGGGGCCGTGGCAGGGGTCGCGGCGTGCTTGCGTGGGTGGTCGCACCCTCTCTTGGGCGGCGGTGAACCGGGCCCCTCCCGGCGGGCTTTTCCCTTCTCTACAGCCGAGAACCTCTGGATAGGCGCCATGGGAGTCGCAACTAGCAATGAGCAAGGGAGAAGAAGCGGCGGAGCAGGAAGAGATGAGCGACGGGGGCTCCACCCCCTCCTCATTTATAGCGGGAGAAGGCCAACCGGCGATCCCCACGATCATAGGTAATGATGATTTTTCTCTGCATGCAGCAGGGACTCGTCAAGTCGGGCAGTTGCCGAGGCAGCGTGGGGAAGCGGAGACGCCCACGTCCAATCAATCGCCACACGTCAAGCGGGGCCGCAAGCTGTTGGGGCCCACGGCGCTCCGCACTTGCCCTTTGGCTTCGCCTCGAAGCCAAGTCCGAGCACGCCTTGGGCCCGGGGGCTTCTGTCGACGTTCTGGGAACGGGGGTCCCTAGACTTGCCTGCCTGCGGCCCACGGCATGGCTCCACCAGCGGCCCTGTACGGCCCATCTTCACCAGCAAACACTCAAGACCCTCGCGAGGGGCCAAGCCTCGCGAGGCGGATGACACAAGACCTCCTCGGGAATGGCCTCACCAGGCCGGCTCGCGAGGGGCGGAGAGATCAAGCCAAGGGACACCTCGCAAGGTTTCTATGACGCAAGCCATGACGACTCGAGCCAGGTGGGCGCTAGCATGCGCAGTGTCCTCGTTTCCTCTTTGGTGCTAAAGAGGCAAGCGCAGGCAAGGAGTCCCGAGGCATCAGGCAAAGGTGTCCATATCGGTGCAACGAGACCAAGACCAATAGGACGGCAGGACGGAGGTCACCGTGGAGCCCAAGACGGCGTCACCACCAGAGCCTTTGGCAGGCGAAGACCACCTTTAGTCAGGATAACTTGTACTAGTTGTCTCCCTTCGAATTTGGCCGTTGTTGGATCCCTTCCCGCTCAATATTTGGGAAGAGGACCAGGGCCTCTATAAATAGGACTAGCCACCACCATAGAGTGGGGGATCATTCAGATCATCCTCTACCACACAAGCTCACCAAGCACAAGAACACCTCTCCTCAGGAGGCTGTTCCTCCCTTGTAACTGTTCATCCTCAGCCCAAGAGGCAATCCACCACACCACACTAGAGTAGGGTATTACACCGCATCGGTGGCCCGAACCAGTATAAACTCTTGTGTCTCTCGTTCTTTGGGTTCGTCGTGCTAGGCCTGACGATCGTTGCGAGAGCGAGCTAGTGGAGGGAGAGATCTTTGTGTGCACCCCAGTGTTCAAACCTCAAGGGTTTTGCCAGAACCCGAAATCTGACAGTAGCAAGTTCCATAATTGCATGGAGTCCGGCGGGCTCTAAACTCCCATCTTCGGACCTGGTAGTCTGCTCTGGATCTAAGGCGAGAGCGACGGTCGGGGCCGCGAACCCCTCAAAGATCAAGTCTCCTCGGATATCGGCGAGATAATTTAGGTTCCCGAAACTGATCTGATGACTAGGGGCGTAGTTGTAGATCTACTCAAGGTGGCCAATCGAGTTGGCACGCAGTGCGAAGCCGTCGAATACAAAAATTTGGCTGGGGAGGAAAGTCTCCCCTAAAACAGAATCATTGTAGATGATCGAATGAGCCATCGAACCTTCTGTCGACAGCACAGAGGAACTCTCAATGAAAGCACCAATGTCGGTGTCAAAATCGGCCGATCTCGGGTAGGGGGTCCCAAACTGTGCGTCTGAGGATTGCAGGTAACAGGAGGCAGGGGACACGATGTTTACCCAGGTTTGGGCCCTCTTAATGGAGGTAATACCATACTTCCAGCTTGATTGACTTTGATGAGTATAGGGGTTACAAGATTTGATCTACCTCGAGATCGTAATGGCTAAACCCTAGATGTCTAGCCTATATGATTGTGATCTATCTCTACGGATTAAACCCTCCGGTTTATATAGACACCAAAGGGCCCAAGGGTTGTACAGAGTCGGTTTACAGAGAAAGAAATCTTCACATCCGAACGCCAAGCTTGCCATCCATGCAAAGGAGAGTCCCATCCGGACACGGGAGAAGGCCTTCTATCTAGTATCTTCACAGCCCATCAGTCCGGCCCATATAACATAGCCCGGACGCCCGGGGACGCCCTAATCTAGGACTCCCTCAGGCGCCACCCCCCTTTTCCTTCTCCTACTCCCTCTCATTCCCCCTTTCCACCTCCATGAGAAGGAAAAGAGGGGGGAGTGGGGGGGGCAAATCCTACTAGGACTAGGAGTCCTAGTAGGACTCCCCCCTTATGGCGCCCCCTAGGGCCGGCCTCCTCCCTCTCCCTCCTTTATATACGTGGGCATGGCACCCCTTGGAGACACAACATCACCAACACCGTCACCACGCCGTCGTGCTGACGGAACTCTCCCTCAACCCTCTACTGGATCAAGAGCTCGAGGGACGTCATTGAGCTGAATGTGTGCTGAACACGGAGGTGACGTACATTCGGTACTTGGATCGGTTGGATCATGAAGACGTTCGACTACATCAACCGCGTTAACATAACGCATTCGGTCTACGAGGGTACATGGACACACTCTCCCGTCTCGTTGCTTTGCATCTCCTAGATAGATCTTGCATGATCGTAGGAATTTTTTTGAATTACGACGTTCCCCAACAGTGCCATCCGAGCCAGGTCTATGCGTAGATGATATGCATGAGTAGAACACAAAGAGTTGTGGGCGATAATAGTCATACTACTTACCACCAACGTCTTACTTTGATTCGGCGGTATTGTTGGATGAAGCGGCCCGGACCAACATTACATGAGCACGTTCATGAGACCGGTTCTACTGACGTGCTTTGCACACAGGTGGCTGGCGGGTGTCTGTTTCTCCAACTTTAGTTGAATCGAATTTGACTACGACCGGTCCTTGTTGAAGGTTAAAATAGCACACTTGACGAAAATTTGTTGTGGTTTTGATGCGTAGGTAAGAATGATTCTTGCTAGAAGCCCGTAGCAGCCACGTAAAACTTGCAACAACAAAGTAGAGGACGTCTAACTTGTTTTTGCAGGGCATATTGTGATGTCATATGGTCAAGACATGATGTGATATAATTTGTTGTATGAGATGATCATGTTTTGTAAAAGTTATCGGCAACTGGCAGGAGCCTTATGGTTGTCGCTTTATTGTATGAAATGCAATCGCCATATAATTGCTTTACTTTATCACTATGCGGTAGCGATGGTTGTAGAAGCAATAGTTGGCGAGACGACAACAACGCTACGATGGAGATCAAGGTGTCAAGCCGGTGATGAGGGAGATCATGACGGTGCTTTGGAGATGGAGATCAAAGGCACAAGATGATGATGGCCATATCATGTCACGTATTTTCATTGCATGTGATGTTTATCTTTTTATGCATCTTATTTTGCTTAGTACGGTGGTAGCATTATAAGATGATCCCTCACTAAATTTCAAGGTATAAGTGTTCTCCCTGAGTATGCACCGTTGCTACAGTTCATCATGCCGAGACACCACGTGATGATCGGGTGTGATAAGCTCTACATTCACATACAAAAGGGTACAAGCCAGTTTTGTACGTGCAAAATACTCGGGTTAAACTTGACGAGCCTAGCATATGCAGATATGGCCTCGGAACACTGAGTCCGAAAGGTCAGACGTGAATCATATAGTAGATATGATAAACATAGAGATGTTCACCATTGAAAACTACTCCATCTCACGTGATGATCGGACATGGTTTAGTTGATATGGATCACGTGATCATTTAGATGACTAGAGGGATGTCTATCTAAGTGGGAGTTCTTAAGTAATATGATTAATTGAACTTAAATTTATCATGAACTTAGTCCTGATAGTATTTGCATATCTATGTTGTAGATCAGTAGCTTGCGTATAGCTCCCCTGTTTTATTTTTGATATGTTCCTAGAGAAAACTAAGTTGAAAGATGATAGTAGCAATGGTGCGAGCCGGGTCCGTGATCTGAGGATTATCCTCATTGCTGCACAGAAGAATTATGTCCTTGATGCACCGCTAGGTGACAGACTTATTGTAGGAGCAGATGCAGACGTTATGAACGTTTGACAAAGCTCGATATGATGACTACTTGATAGTCTAGTGCACCATGCTTTATGGCTTAGAACCGGGACTTCAAAAACGTTTTGAACACCACGGAGCATATAAGATGTTCCAAGAGCTGAAATTGGTATTTCAGACTCATCCCGAGTCGAGAGGTATGAGACCTCTGACAAGTATTTTGCCTACAAGATGGAGGAGAATAGCTCAACCAGTGAGCATGTGCTCAGAATGTCTGAGTACTATAATCGCTTGAATCAAGTGGGAGTTAATCTTCCAGATAAGATAGTGATTGACAGAGTTCTCTAGTCACTATCACCAAGTTACTGGAACTGCGTGATAAACTATAATATGCAAGGGATGACAAAAACGATTCCCAAGCTCTTTACTATCCTGAAATCGGCGAAGGTAGAAAACAAGAAAAGCATCAAGTGTTTATGGTTGACAAGACCACTAGTTTCAAGTAAAAGCGCAAGGGAAAGAAAGGGAACTTCAAGAAGAATGGCAAGCAAGTTGCCACTCCCATGAAGAAGCACAAAGCTAGACCCAAGCCTGAAACTGAGCGCTTCTACTGCAAAGGAAATGGTCACTGGAAGCAGAACTACCCCAAATACTTGGCGGATAAGAAGGATGGCAAAGTGAACAAAAGTATATATGATATAAATGTTATTGATGTGTACTTTGCTAGTCTTCATAGTAGCCCCTGGGTATTTAATATTGGTTCAGTTGCTATGATTAGTGACTCGAAATAGGAGTTACAAAATGAACAGAGACTAGTTGAAGGCAAGGTGATGATGTGTGTTGGAAATGATTCCAAGGTTGGTAAGATCACCATCGCATACTCCCTCTACCTTCGAGATTAGTATTGGAACTGAATAAATGTTATTTGGTGTTTGGGTTGAGCATGAATATGATTGGATCATGTTTATTGAGATACGGTTATTCATTTAAGTCGGAGAATAATTGTTGTTCTGTTTACATGAATAAAACCTTCTATGGTCTTACATCCAATGTAAATGGTTTACTGAATCTCGATCGCAGTGATACACATAATATTGATGCCAAAAAATGGAAAGTTGATAATGATAGTGCAACATATTTGTGGCACTGCCGTTTAGGTCATATTGGTGTAAAGCGCATGAAGAAACTCCATACAGATGGATTTTTGGAATCACTTGATTATGAATCATTTGATACTTGCGAACCATGCCTCATGGGCAAGATGACTAAAACTCCGTTCACCAAAACAATGGAGTGAGCCAATGACTTATTGGAAATAATACATACTGATGTATGCGGTCCAATGAGTGTTGAGGACCGCGGCAGGTATCGTTATTTTCTGACCTTCACAGATGATTGGAGCAGATATGGGTATATCTACTTAATGAAACACAAGTCCGAAACATTTGAAAAGTTCAAAGAATTTGAGAGTGAAGTGGAGAATCATCGTAACAAGAAAATAAAGTTTCTGTGATCTGATCGCGGAGGCGAATATTGGAGTTACGAGTTTGGCCTTCATCTAAAACAATGTGGAATAAGTTTCACAACTCACGCCACATGGAACACCACAGCGTAATGGTGTGTCCGAACGCCGTAACCATACTTAATTGGGTATGGTGCGATCTATGATGTCTCTTACCGATTTACCAGTATCATTTTGGGGTTATGCATTAGAGATAGTTGCATTCACATTAAATAGGGCACCATCTAAATTCGTTGAGATGACACCATATGAACTGTGGTTTGGCAAGAAACCTAAGCTGTCGTTTCTTAAAGTTTGGGGCTGCGATGCTTATGTGAGAAAGCTTCAACCTGATAAGCTTGAACCCAAATCGGAGAAATGTGTCTTCATAGGATACCCAAAGGAGACTGTTGGGTACACCTTCTAACATAGATCCGAAGGCAAGATATTCGTTGCTAAGAATGTATCCTTTCTAGAGAAGGAGTTTCTCTCAAAAGAAGTGAGTGGGAGGAAAGTAGAACTTGATGAGGTAATTGTACCTTCTCCCGAGTTGGAAAGTAGTTCATCACAGAAATTAGTTCCAGTGATTCCTACACCAATTAGTGAGGAAGTTAATGATGATGATCATGAAACTTCAGATCAAGTTACTACCGAACCTCGTAGGTCAACCAGAGTACGGTCCGCACCAGAGTGGTACGGTAATCCTGTTCTGGAAGTCATGTTACTAGACCATGATGAACCTACGAACTATGAGGAAGCGATGATGAGCCCAGATTCTGCAAAATGGCTTGAGGCCATGAAATCTGAGATGGGATCCATGTATGAGAACAAAGTATCACTACTGCAGGTTGCTGCTAACGCGACACTACGATCAGAGACCCTTCGATGAAACTGTGTGCGATGCCATAATCGCAAATGGTGGTGTAAAATAACCGTCAAAAAAGGTGCAAAACGTTTGCGATGGAGGATGCATCAAACATGGTTCAGATTTTAGTTGCGTGTGCGATGCAGGGCACACGGTTCAGCTCAATTAACTGTTTGCGATGAGGAGGAACAAAAGAAATGGGCAGCCAGATGAAGGTGTGTGCGATATATAGCATATGGTTCACTCAGATGAACTGTTTGTGATTAGGCAACACAAAAGAAACGGGCAGCCAGATGAAGGTGTGTGCGATATACGGCATTCGGTTGACTCGGATGAACTGTTTGCGTTGAGACAAGAGAACATAAACGGTTCAATATAACAAGACGTCTGTGATACACGGCAAACATGTCTGTAATCAGAAATGTGTGCGAAGACCGATAATAACACAGACGATTGCTTCTAATAAGACGTATATGATATGCTCTGTCTACACAACATCTATTGGCCATTGGGGGACAGGCGGTCATCCGCATACGCCATAAGGATGCGAAGAGTCATCCAATCAGCAAGGACTAGCTATTCCACCAGTAGCTCATGTAAGAGAACTCTCAAGTTAAGTGTGCTCAGGTTGGAGCAGCCATCAGATGGGTGACTGGATGGGAAGTTGTGTTGATGTTAAATTAACTGATAGGATGGGTCATATCTGTCAAATTAAATGACTGATGCGACCCATCCCATGAGCTAATTTAACCTCGAGGTCCTTGTTTTTTATTTTTTTATTTTTTAACACATGTTAAAGAAGGTCTACCGCATTACTTTTTGACAATGTGCGATACGTGGTATACAGTTGATCCATCCGGCCTGTTTGTGATGGAATAGGCCGCCTGTGTTGTGGGCAAACGCTTGCTAGTATTCAACCGTTTGTGATTGATGAATTCATCACCGACGGGTTCCCTAGTGTGGTCTGTGTTCATCTGATCATCATCTACTTCTTGTGCTAGCTCGATGTTCCTTCTATGCTAAGTTTCCATTAATTGATGGCGTTTTATGAACACGCCACCGTTTCCCGCCATTTCCTCACCAGTTTCCCACCACCCAGCGATATTGCGCATAGGCGGCGCGCGACGCACGGAGGCGACAAGCGCAGCCTGTAGCACATCCACCTTTTCCAATCATGCCAACCCACCAAAGCGCGGCCTCTGCCATCAACCTCGTGGACGAGGAAAACGAGCAGGCGCCATGGCCCGTCAAGGCCAAGGCCCTCCCCGGCAACGCGATGGACAACGCCGTGATGCGCGTCATCGCCAGGGTTGAGCAGACCTTTGGCGCATGGCGCTTGAGCGCCGCGGATCAAGATAGGCATGTCAGCATCGACAAGCTGCAGCTCACCGCACAACATGATCGATGGCGCGCCGCAGAGCAAGCTAGGCGCGTCCGCGCCGATATGCTGCGGCTCGCCGCACGGCGAGACCGTTGGAGCGCTGCAGAGCGAGAGGCGCGGTGCACCGCACAACTAGAGCGGATCCATCGGTGCTTGTCTGCTGTCGACATGGTGTCGCAGCTGGGTACACGTCCCGTCAGTACCCCCATTCCTCGCCAGGAGTGGGCAGAGGCCCTCAGCACCGTATTTGCACCAGAGGCCGGCCGCGCCATACTTGCACACTACTGCAGGAGACTGCTAACGTGACACTACGATCAGAGACCCTTTGCCGAAACTGTGTACGATGCAATAATCGCAAACGGTGGTGTAAAAAACCATCAAAAAAGGTGCAAAACGTTTGCGATGATGTATGCATCAAACATGGTTCAGGTTTTAGTTGCATGTGCGATGAAGGGCATACGGTTAATCCATTCAAACTGTCTGCGATGAGGCAAAACAACAGAAACGGGCAGCCATAACAATGTGTGTGCGATGCAGGACACACGGTTAATCCATTCGAACTGTTTGCGATGAGGTAGAACAACAGAAACGGGCAGCCATATCAATGTGTGTGCGATATACAACATACGGTTAACTTGGACGAACTGTTTTTGATAGGGAACACAATAGAAACGGTTTAACTTAACAAGATGTGTGTGATATGCAGCATACAGTTCACATGGATGAACTGTTTGCGATGAGCCAAAAGAACACAAATGAGTCGTGTAAACAAGATGTGTGTGATACGTGGCAAACAGCCGACTCGGATGAACTGTTTGCGATGAGAAATTACAACACATATGGTCAATACAGTTACTTCGTGTGTGATTCTGTGTGTACAAAAAACTTTGAAAAATGCAAACTAGTTGCTTGCGGTGGCTAGGAGTATCGCACAGGATGCGTCTGCGAGTACTCGTGTGCGATGATTAGTATGTTACACATATGTTTCCTTATGTGAACATGTGTGTGAAGTTGCAATATGGACATTTAATATGCAAATGCCTTCTGGACATTGGGCACAAACTTAAACTCAATGAACTGTGTACGATACTAATACTTTCCATGAAAATTTATGAACTTGGGTAACAGCATTTGAGTAACATATATATAGTGGTTACACTATTCGACAAAAGGAGGATCTTCGTAACACGGTTTTGACAACCATATGGTCTATATCTACATACTTAACATAGTAACAACTATCACATTTTAAGAGGCTAAGGGCCAACAACCATATGGTCCATATCTACATACTTAACATATATAGTAACAGCTAGCACATTTTAAGAGGTTGAGGGCCAAGAACCACAACTATCCACTGGAAGCAGCTTGATAACGGCGACTTGGCATCTCGTCAATGAAAAGGAAGAGCCCTCCTGTGCCTTGGTAGAGCAGGAGTAGAACAGTGTCTCCAATTTTCCAATATGGATGCATTGCCACGAGAAGCGAGAACTTGTTAATTTGAATGGTTCCATTTTTGCGGGAAATGCAGTACCTTGCAATCACTTTGGCGTTATTAGCAGGCACAAGTGTAATTCGACCACGCCGGGAAATCGATCCAGGAACGGCTACAGGGGGCAATTTCTGTTGACACGTAGAATAAAAAAAAATTGTAACATATCATTGAAGATATATATAGTTTATGATCATCAACATTAAAATAAGACTTTTTACCAGCGCTTTGTGCACACAATTGGTCTTGTTCAGTGTGTGCACCATAGGTCTAATTAATCCCATCCAAAATCCAGCGTTCATACGTTGTGCTATATCTGTCAGATTATCAACAAAGTTTATGACATGCTTCAAGTCCTTCCAGTGAAATTTGGTACGCTTAGTAACATACAGATCGTTCACTATGCATCCAACTATCCTGCTTAAAAGGTGGAAAGGTATTATTTATTCAGAACATGGCAGAAGAATATATAGTGCGCATAAATTGGTAAACAGAATTTGTTACTGCCTAGGAATGGAGTCAGAATATGATATCACAATTGGTTGCTTAAATAGTGATCAATTGGTTGCTTAAATAGTAATATGACAGCATGGAGAAAGTTGAAAGGACACTAACCTCGATCAGACTTTGATCGGCTGATGATGTTGGGGAAGTAAATTATCCATGTTAATTAGACCAGGCTGTGGTGCACGCACTAGAATTTTATTGCCAGCTTTTAGTTCATAACACTTAGACATTTTTCTCCAAAGGTCCGCATTAAAATAGGAGTGACCATCTTTATCAAGTTTTACGCTAACCGTCATTGTAAACCCATGTTGCGTTGTCAATATGACATCCTGGGAGTCATCAGCAAAGTAAAGCCCAAGATTTCTTTCTAATCCTATTCTTGCAAAGCAAGGGATGTACTGCTTGAAATGAAAATTAAGATCGTAAATTAGATATATTGAAATAACCGAGCAAGATGCAAATATGGGAGTAACTGATAGAACATATCCATATATAGATGCAAGCAAAGTACAAAAATATAGAATTAAAAATAGATAATGTAACAAAGATTTGATGCAAATATATAGATAATGTAGCAACAGACGGTATATGTTCACAAATTTAGGCCATGCCGACCGTGGTAGGTTGAGATTGAACATACCGAGCACTCCCTGAAGTCATCCGAAATGGTGAGATAGAACTTCGTTTCCGACTGGCCACAACCACAGTTGCCCGATTTGTGCTCGCACTATGCACACATGAATGAACACCCATGAATCAGCGAGAACAAAAATGATTCCACGGCGATTTCCGCCGGTTGATTAACAGTGACGGACGGACTGCGATAAGAGATGAGTGAATACTTTGCTAATTAAGTTGATTACCTTCTCCATGAGAAAAATCCCTGGCCCAATCCCGCAGAAAACCCCAGTCGACCAGAGTCTAGAATGTCGGTGCAGATAGGCGGCGGAAAGTGGTGGAGGCGAAATCCGGTGCCGTTCGGAGTGCGACCTACGGCCGCCGCCGACAGCCGTCGAGCTTAGGGTGCAGAGTTGCGGAGGAGTCCGCGGCGAGTGAGTGGGGACGAAGTGGGCGAGGGTTTTCTTTTCCTTTTGCATGTGTGAGTGAACACACATGGTTCATAGAGGCGATGGAGATGAACCATGTGCAATAGTAAATCACCGAGATTGAATGGGAATCCAAATTTCCTTTGTCTTTCATCCATGAGTTTGTTTTCTACGATGAACATAAACCCTGCTAATCACCGTGTTCAAATTTGACACTTTTCCGGGTTCATTTACAATATTTAGGGGATTATGTGCATTTTGTAGGCATTAATGCACGTAATTCAAATTGAAACATTGGTGCATGAAAGGGTGCACAAGAACGGTATGGAAAAACCATACTCGTGGTATTTAGTAATTTCTCAAGCCTTTTACAAGGAATGGGCAGAGATTTCAATGGAGTCAACCACAAACGCGTCATTTACTAGGTTATCAACTATAGAACAATGAAATATGTGCTTGAAAAACATGACGGCTGGCACGGTGCCATGGTATGGCCTCACCGTGCCCTGGTTAAAAGATGAGAAGGTTTGATTTATGTCGCCATGCACGCCCTTCATAAATCGAACCATCACCGAGGAAGTTCAATGCTTTCGAGAGGGAAATCACCAAGATTGAAGGGGAATCCAAATTTCCGTCCTAGTTTGTCTTTCAGTTTTTTTTCAACAATCAACATACCGCCTTGAATGAACCGTGTTCAAATTTGACATTTTTCCGAACTCATTTACCATATTTAGGGGATTGTGTGCATTTTCTAGGCATGAATGGACATAATTCAAATTCAAACAATCGGTGCATGAAAAGGTGCACAAGAACGGTTTGGAAAACCATGCTCGTGCCATTTAGTAAATTCTCATGCCTTTTACAAGGAATGGATAGATATTTCGATGAAATGTGTGGCAATAGTCAACCACAAATGTTTGTTTGTTGGGTTTTCAACTATAGAAAAAATGAAATAAATGCTTAAAAAACATGACGCATGGCATGGTGCCATGGTATTACCTCACCATGCCCTGGTAAAAATTTGAGAAGGTTTGGCTTATGTCGTCATGCACGCCCTTCATAAATCGAACCATCACCGAGGAAGTTCCATGCTTTCGAGAGGGAAACCTAGTTTGTCATTCTGTTTTTTTTCCAACGATCAACATACCGCCTCAAATGCAACGTGTTCAAATTTGATATTTTCCCGGGCTCATTTACCATATTTAGCGGATTATGTGCATTTTCTAGGCATTAATGGACATAATTCAAATTCGAACAATCGGTGCATGAAAAGGTGCACAAGAACGGTCTAGAAAACCATGCTCATGTTATTTAGCACATTCTCATGCCTTTTACAAGGAATGGGCAGATATTTCAAGGAAATGTGTGGCAATAGTCAACCATAAATGCGTCGTTTACTCGGTTAACAACTATACAAAAAATGAAACACATGGTTGGAAAACATGACGCCTGGCTTGGTGCCATGGTATGGCCTCACCATGCCCTGGTAAAAATTGGAGAATGTTTTCCTTATGTCGTGATGCGCGCCTTTCATAAATCGAACCATCACCGAGGAAGTTTCATGGTTTCAAGGGGGAAATCACCAAGATTGAAGGGGGGTCCAAATTTCCTTTGTCCTTTGCCCACGAGTTTTTTCTACGATGAACATACAACCTGCAAATCACCGTGTTCAAATTTGGCACTTTCCGGGTTCATTTGCCATATTTAGGGGATTATGTGCATTTCCTAGGCATTAATGCGCATAATTCAAGTTCAAACAATCGATGCATGAAAGGGTCCACAAGAACGGCCTAGAAAACAATGCTCGTGCCATTTAGTAAATTCTCATGCCTTTTACAAGGAATGGACAGATATTTCGATGAAATGTGTGTCAATAGTCAACCACAAATGTGTGTTTGTTGGGTTTGCAACTATAAAAAATGAAATAAATGCTTAAAAAACATGACGCCTGACATGGTGCCATGGTATGACCTCACCATGCCTTGGTAAAAATTTGAGAAGGTTTGGCTTATGTTGTCATGCACGCCCTTCATAAATCGAACCATCACCGAGGAAGTTCCATGGTTTCGAAAGGGAAATCCTCAAGATTGAAGGGAATCCAAATTTTCTTCGTTCTTTCCCTGGAGTTTTTTTTACGACGAACATACACCATGCAAATCACCGTGTTCAAATTTGGCATTTTTCCGGGCTCATTTACCATATTTAGGGGATTATGTGCATTTTCTAGCATTAATGGACATAATTCAAATTCGAACAATCGGTGCATGAAAAGGTGCACAAGAACGGTCTAGAAAACCATGCTCGTGTTATTTAGCACATTCTCATGCCTTTTACAAGGAATGGGCAGATATTTCAAGGAAATGTGTGGCAATAGTCAACCATAAACGCGTCGTTTACTCTGTTAACAACTATACAAAAAATGAAACACATGGTTGGAAAACATGACACCTGGCTTGGTGCCATGGTATGGCCTCACCATGCCCTGGTAAAAATTGGAGAATGTTTTCCTTATGCCGTGATGTGCACCTTTCATAAATCGAACCATCACCGAGGAAGTTTCATGGTTTCAAGGGGGAAATCACCAAGATTGAAGGGG
>NC_057811.1:338902488-338909367 GCF_018294505.1 Triticum aestivum | reverse complement strand
CCAAATTTCCTTTGTCCTTTGTCCACGAGTTTTTTATACGATGAACATACAACCTGCAAATCACCGTGTTCAAATTTGGCGATTTTCCGGGTTCATTTGCCATATTTAGGGGATTATGTGCATTTCCTAGGCATTAATGCGCATAGTTCAAGTTCAAACAATCGATGCATGAAAGGGTCCACAAGAACGGCCTAGAAAACCATGCTCGTGCCATTTAGTAAATTCTCATGCCTTTTACAAGGAATGGACAGATATTTCGATGAAATGTGTGGCAATAGTCAACCACAAATGTCTGTTTGTTGGGTTTTCAACTATAAAAATGAAATAAATGCTTAAAAGCATGACGCCTGGCATGGTGCCATGGTATGACCTCACCATGCCTTCATAAAAATTTGAGAAGGTTTGGCTTATGTTGTCATGCACGCCCTTCATAAATTGAACCATCACCGAGGAAGTTCCATGGTTTCGAAAGGGAAATCCTCAAGATTGAAGGGGAATCCAAATTTTCTCTGTTCTTTGCCCTAGAGTTTTTTCTACGATGAACATACACCCTGCAAATCACCGTGTTCAAATTTGGCATTTTTCGGGGCTCATTTACCATATTTAGGGGATTATGTGCATTTTCTAGGCATTTAGCGCATATAAATCCAATCCAGCTATAGGAGCACGAGTGTGATGTGAGGGACGTGGATTGCCATTCGATCGTGGCGCATCCAACGGTGCACACGCGCGATCCGCATGGCTGGGGTTCCGGCCAATCATAACGCAACACACAATAGGCTCAGCGCACACTGTTTCCGGAAGCGACGGAGATGAACCGTGTGCGATAATGAACGGGCAAAATTGTAAGGGAAGCCAAATTTCTGTTGTCGTTTGTGGTTGAGCTCTTGAATACCACCGCACTGTACGGCTGCCCGGCCCCTCTGTCCCAGAGCTCTCTCCAGGCGTCGTCCATGGCACTGCGGTGCACAGTAACTGGTAAGGAAGCGATGGCATCCTGCCGCGCAACGTTCCTCACCGCCCGCGACCGCGCACATGGTAAGGAAGCGATGGCATATCGCCGTGCCGAGTTCATCGCCGCCGGCGGCCAGACAGTTACATGGGCGGACTTTGAGGCTGCCATGGCCGAATGGGTAGTGGATCTAGAGGCGGCCAAAGCCGCACAGAAGGAGCGGAAAAGGCAGAAAGCAGTCAAGAAAAGAGAGTCCCGCCGCCGCAAGAAAAAAGAGGCCGCATGCCATGGTGAGGAGAGCTTGGCGGAGATCGAAGCACGGTGGGCTGCTGCCTACAAGGCCCGGAAGGAGAACACCGGCGTCTGGCCAGCATGCCCTGATGGCAGCATGTGAGAAGTAGTTTAAGTTTGTAGTATTAGAGCAAATTACTAGTAGTACTTCAAGTTGTTAGTATTAACGTACAATGTCGGTAAGGGCATCCTTTGAGGGCTTTGAGCATTGATTAGCATGTGTGCCCGTGTGTTTTTTTTGCGTTAATCATTAGAAGATCACAAAACACACAGTTTCTATGCCGTACCCGTCTTCGTTTTTTGCGTTAATGACCCATTAGTCAGTTACCTGTGCGATATTTCCTAATAAACCATGCGTACTTTTGACCGAAAAAAAATCAAGTACACGTGTACATTTTTTTGGAGACGGGAACTGTCAACTTTCTTTTTTCTAGCACACGAGTATTTTACGCGCTTCGTCTGTGTTGTGTGTTTCCCCCGCCCAAGTTTCAAATTTGGCACCGAAATTTTCATTAGGCGCGCGATTTCAGAATATATTCCTCCAACCCCATCCCCTTCCCCTCAGTATCCCCCCTCCCTCGCGCCTCCCCCTACTGGCATCTCAAACCGCCGTCGCCGCAACCATAGCTTCAACCACATCTACGTTCTGCTCAGATCCAGTCAGGTAACCCACCGATCTCTATCACGTCCCCGGCCTGATTGCTTAAATGGCCCCTGCGAAACATCCTCATGCCTCCAAATGCCCCCCCCGCCAGGAGCTGATGGCGGTCCATGGCGCGATGGCCGCTGTGCGTGTTGACCCGGAGGAACACTTCGCCTCCGCCGCCGCCGCCGACATGGTGCAGGCTCTGGCCCAGATGAGGTCCCCCAGCGACTACCCCCAGGACTTAACAGGTAAGATCTGACATGCTAAATCTTACCAATACCACTTGCAACGGCTATGATTTGTACGGTTGATGTATTAAGCATGTCCGTGCCTTGTTTATTTCAGTACTACACACTGTGTGATGTTCAAATATTACCGTGTCCAGCTCAATTTCACCAATACCAGCAACAAACTTACAATACATGACTTAGGATATCACTAGAGATGCTGCCCATTTGCTATTTTTAGTGGATGCTAACCCTGTTACACTTAACATGCCTGTCCATGTACTTACGCAGGGTCATAAAGGCCGATGCTTTTGTTTGCCGTCGAGGTGAGCTGCATCCCATGTCTTACAGTATTTCACATAATTTGTGCAACTGCAATTTAACTTCTACCCATTTACTGGTTGCTTGTAGGTACACATGTCAGTGGCACTGATCCACGCTTCGACCTGGAGGAACAGCTCACCTCCGCTGTCGCTGACTTTGGGCGAGCTCTGGCCAAGATGAAGTGCCCCAACAACTACCTCTCAGGACTTACCAAGTATGTACTCACCAGTTCAATCTTACCAATACCAGTTGCAATTAATGGCTATGTTCTGTATGGTCGATGTATTAAGCATGTTCTAGTAAACATGCCTAACACGTTTTTGCTACTATCCCTACCTTTTTATAGACATCTGGACCATTCTCTGCTCTGGCAGGACCTGCCTTGCGATGTTTAACTATGCCAATTGCATTTTTATCAGTACCGGTATCAATGTCTATTAAGCCTATTGCAATTAACAGTTGAATCCATTTTTAAACAGTTGCAGTTCAATGGCTACAAACTTACAAAACATGACTTAGGATGTTGTCAAGCCTGTTGCAATTAACAGTTGTATCCATTTTTTAATCTGTCCATTTGCTACCATGCTACTCTCCGCAATGAAGATATACTAGAGATGCTGCCCCATTTGCTATTTTTGGTGGATGCTAACCCTGTTGTACTTAACATGCTTGTCCATGTACTTACGCAGGGTCATAACGGCTGATGCTGTTGTTTGCCGTCAAGGTTAGCTGCATCCCATGTCTTACAGTATTTTCACATCATTTGTGCAATTGTAGTTTAACTTCTACCATTTACTAGTTGCCTGTAGGTACACATGTCAGTGGCACTGATCCACGCTTCGACCCAGAGGAACAGCTCGCCTCCGCCGCCGCTGACTTTGGGCGGGCTCTGGCCAAGATGAAGTGCCCCCGCAACTACCTCTCAGGACTTACCAAGTATGTATCCACTAGTTCAATCTTACCAATACCAGTTGCAATTAATGGCTATGTTTTGTACTGTCGATGTATTAAGCATGTTGTAGTAAACATGCCTAACACGTTTGAGCTATTTTCCCTACCTTTTTATAGACAACTAGGCCATTATCTGCTCTGGCAGCACCTGGACTGTGATGTTTAACTCTGCCAATTGCATTTTTATCAGTACCGGTTTGAATGGACATTAAGCCTGTTGCAATTAACAGTTGTATCCATTTTTAAAGAGTTGTATTTCACTGGCTACAAACTCACAAAACATGAATTAGGATGTTGTTAAGCCTGTTGCAATTAACAGTTGTATCCATTTTTTAATCCGTCCCTTTGCTACCGTGCTACTCTTTCAAAATGAAGATATCACTACAGATGCTGCCGTTTTATTACCATCTGCTATTTTTGGTGGATGTTAACCCTGTTGTAGTTAACATTGGCTTTCCATGTACTTACACAGGGCTACAATGGGCGATGCTGTTGTTTGCCGTCGAGGTTAGCTGCATCCCATGTCTTATACACCATCTATTCCTAAATATAAGTATTTTTAGAGATTCCAATATAGACTACATAAGGAGCAAAATGAGTGAATCTAGATTCTAATCTAAACTATATCTATAATTCTATATACATCTGTATGTAGTTCATGTTGAAATCTCAAAAAAAACTTGTACTTAGGAACATAGGTAGTTGTATTTTACATCATTTGTGTAATCTCAGTTTAGCTTCTAATATTTACTGGTTGCTTGTAGGTACATATATGAGGGGTACTGATCCACGCTTCGATCCCTTTTGTGTATGGGGCAATGAGATATTCATGAACAAGCGTCAAGTGAGGAAACTAAGAAAGATTGTTAGGCGAAAGAAACGGGTGATTGGAATTAAGCTCTTTATTTACACTTTGTCGAAGACAACTGTGAACTTTAGGATGGTAAGTAATGTGTTGCCTTTTCCCCTGCCCACAACAAGTTACTCTATGAGACCTCAGTATCTGATATTTTTCTCTTTTCAGTGGTTTCCGAAGCTATTTACTGATGATTACCTTGCAAACTACATGACCGGAGTGGAGGCAACTAAGGTTAAAGTATATAATTCATGCTACCATGATAATGCTCTAGAAGTCTTCCTGAAGGCAGTGAAGGATGGGCGGATGATCGTCACAAGGGGTTGGACAAAAGTGGTTCGTGCCTATGGCATGCAGGAAGGCACCGTCGGCAAACAAAATGATTTACACTTGTCTCTTCACCTTTACTGCCTTAAATACTGCGGTTCATCATAGTTAATTGTTGCCTAATCCTGTAATTACTGAACATATTGTACTGGCAATTTTATTTATGGATTCGTTGTTGAACCATAGTGCTGAGAATTTGAATTGCACATTTCGTGTTTCAAAATTTCCAATTAGAATAATAAATTACAGGCAAAAATAAAACTAGAACACACGGTCATGGACCTTTGCAAACGGTTCTAGCAGTAAAAGCGCTTGCGATGGATAGCCCAATGCCACACAGTTTTCTACATCAAATCGTGTGTGATGTAGTTAATGAAAGCAAACAGTTAACCAAGGCAGAGCGTGTGTGATAGTTACATCTTTCACACACGAGCGTCTACATAAAACCGTGTGGGATATACATCCGAACGGAAACGTTTTCCCTGGATTGACTGTGTGGGATGTACATAAGAACGGAAACGTATTCCTTGGATTGACTGTGTGTGATATACATACGAATGGAAATGTTTTTCTGGGATGCACCGTGTGGGATGTACATACCTACGGAAATGATTTCTGGGATTCACCATGTGGGATGTACATACCTACGGAAATGATTTCCGGGATTCACCGTGTGGGATGTACATACCTACGGAAATGATTGGGTTTCGATGCCTCGCCCGATTGCACACGGCCCCAGCCTGGGTCTCAGGAGGGCCTATCCTCGACGATTTCTGGGTTGTGTGGGAAGGGCACCCTATCGCACACACTCACTTGGCGACGGTTCCAAATGCCGTCGCGGAAAGGGGTTTTAAACCGTTTGTTTAGGACCGACGCGCACCAGTGGCACCGGACGCCCGCCGCACCGTTCGCATGGGTGCCATCGTCTGCCTTGTCCACGGCCCGCTCGATGCCAACGCGCTGGTCCGTAGGCTCGATCGCCTCCTTGGCCCAGGTGTCCACCTGGGCGCAGTAGAGGAACATGGCCGTCGCATCCTCGAGCTGGTGACCTCCGATGAAATAGCCAACTTGGAGCTCGAGATCGTGCTCCAGATGTACCGTGAGCGTGTCGACCGCTTGGACGAATGCCTGCACGAGTTTAGGTAGAGCCAAGAGCTACTGTAGGCAAGGGCTGATGGTCATGGTCTCATGGACGCGTTTTATTTTGTTGAGTCGTTTCGACGTGGATAGCTATGTATTCACAACAATCATCGTATTGCTCTGTTTATAGCTCTGTTTCAATGTGTGTACTCTGTTTTCCATTCTTATATGTTCTGTTTTAATGTGTGTATATACCCTTTCCATTCTGTATATGTGGATGATAACAACTAGATTCAAATTAGTATAAGAAAACAGATAGAAAATGGAATTCATAATGTATATATATATATATATATTAATTGTTCATTAGTTCATCATAGAATATATATATATAGTATCATCACATATACGTGATGATACTTAACTACTAGGTACAATGCATAAAATTGAAAACGAACAATACTAAAATTAATAATCCCTCATGGGGCCAGTATTCCGGAAGCCCCTCCCCAGCAGCTCCCTGGTGCGCGGCGTCTTCCCAGTGCGGAGGCAGTACTCCGCCTCCACCGCCTCGCAAAGCTTGACGTACCGATCTGCCTCTTGCTGGCGGACGCGCACGGACGATCTTGCCATTTCGTTGGGCGCCCATCGGAGCTCCTCGTCGGTGGCATGCTGGAACTTATCGGCCCATCTCCACGCAGCGACGAGGCGCCCAGCGCCTATGACCTTCCTCGCAAAGTACCCATCACTACAAAAAAAGACGCATCCGTGACATTTTGGGCCAAACAATTTTTTTTCTGTCATACTTATGACACTTCTATGACGATAATTGTGACAAAACCCGGTATCATCATAGATGTGGTGGGGTCCTACTTCTATGAAAAAAATCATGACAAAAAATGGGCTTTTCGTCCTGGGCGGGCCGGAGACGCAGTTGCATGACATTATTTCGGCCGTCCATGACGGAAAAAACCGTGGTAGAAGCGAGGGCGAGGAAAATATCGGGGTGTTCCCGGTTATGGTGGGTGGTCGGGGCCGAGCGATGCGCGTTTCTCTTGTACACGCACGCGCGTGGGTGCGAGGCGTTGGGCTCTAACTCAACCCGAGTGATTGCACTGTAGGCTACGCGTTACTGAACCCGAGCGATCGATTGATGGCTGTTAACTGAACCCGATCGAGCGATTCCTTCGCTACTGCTGCTAACTGAAGCCGATCGATGCTGCCT